>NC_056726.1:1817437932-1817479325 GCF_019279795.1 Protopterus annectens | reverse complement strand
GGCAAAGAAAAACCCCCCCAAAAAATTCCTAGGCCCGGGGTAGCCAAAAAAACTTTTTTTTTCGGTTTTTCTAAAAAAAACTTTCCCCCGGGACTTCCAAGAAAATTTCAGAAAAACGCCAACCTGCACCAAAACTGCTTCTGCATCGGACCATGCGGCAAAAGACTGAGGATATGCGCCGGTCATGCGATTTGTACCCTGCGCCCTGCGCATTTAATGCGCTGCCCGGGCCCGAAATACTTTTATTCCCGACTGGACAGCGGACTACCCAATGTTAGGACTGCAGCAATGTGGAATGAAGAACATCACTTCAGGTCTAACGGGGTTTTTTTTAAAAGCTGTTCACATGTGGCTTTTTTTATTCTTTTTTGGGTTCCAAAGCTGTCTAGTTTTATAGATTGTTCCATAGAGGAGAACAGCAGCTGCAGAAATTCTTAAACTTTTTGAAGAGCAGCTCATAATATTCAATCCAATTTCCCCGAAAAAGATCCTTAATCAGTCTTTTCCCCATGAAGAAAAAAAAAGCCTTAATTTGAATTGTCTGCCCCAGGTTTTTCCCTTTTTGTTAATCATCACTTTCCTATGTTTAAAAAAATTGCAAAAAAAGGAAAGAAAAAAATAAAAACCATTTACAACCCCCTTTACTACCTGCAAAAAAAAAAAACATGAAAAATGATATAAGATTTTAAAAAAAGGGTATTTTCTTTACTTACAGTTATTCCCCCTTTCCCTAAAAAGCTTTTTTAAAATTAAGAAAGTAGGGAATCTGAGTCTCCCATTCAGAAACACTTTTAAAAAGTCCACTGGTTCCAGATTTTCTTGTGCTGTCAAATTTCAAAAATATAATTAATGCTTTTTCCCTTTAAAATAAAAGTAATTTGTTTACCCAAAATTCAAACCACTAAACAAGAATATGGGTAAAACCAGTGAAAAATGGTGGGGAAAGATTTTCTCCTAGCTGTTATTAATCAGATCAGATTTGTAGTAAAAACGGGAGGAAAAAAAATAAAAAAAAAATTTTCATGTAAACTGTCAACAAGTTCCAGTATACTTTTGAACAGTATTTAGTCTGGGCCCAAAAAGAGTTCACCTTTAACTGCCATTCAGTTTCTCCAGCTTTTGGGAAGTCTCCTTCAAGATAATGTCATGTGATCCAGTTTTTAAACTTTTTTATGAAGACAAGGTGTCTAGTGTATTTTTTTTCATCCAGAAATTTTGCCAGATGCGAAATCCTATGTTTGTTTTTTTACAGTCTTGAAAAAATCACAGCTTTAATGCCCCTGTAAATTATTTTACAATGCATGGTCTTAATGTTTTTTTATTATTTACCATAAAGTCATAGGATTTACATTCCTGCAATGAGTACACTCTTCACATCTGTAAATCATCTGTAAAGTTCTTTATCAGACAACTGTTTGCCCCGCCAACCAAGACAATCATGGCAACTCAACATTATCTGAGACATTTAGTCTGGTGTACTTAAATATTAAACATTTTATTTTTTCCCCTAAATTTTATCCCGATAGCGTGAACATTTTTTAAAAGAAAGAATTAGATAAATTTTGATGTGGATCACTCCAACATTTCTGCAGACCCTTTTTGAAGGATCTGACAAGATTTTGACTTTCCTCAGGCTTCATGCCCCAATGTTAAAAGGGTTGAGAATTAGATGACAAATTTTTTATATAACTTTTAAAGCTGTTTTAAAAAGGATATCAGCTGCATTTTTTGAATTACCAACAGAGAAGTTATGCTTCATCCTTCCAAAACTTAAATTGCACCAGTTCTGGAAAATGTCTTTCTAAAAATGGGTTATCCGAAAGGTATGTGAAATGTAAAAAAAAGGGGTTTCTTTCCCTAATTTCCATCTGTGTTGCATTTTTTCTTCCTCAACTGAGGGGTTTGGGTCCCCCAGGACTTTCCACTTTTTTAAAAAAAAAAACCAATCCTTTTACCCCTAAAGACCAGTGTACCTTAGATCTTTTTGGAAAACCCAAAAAGAAATGTTTTCTCAAATAATAGGAAGAAACTATATAGCTATAAAGGACATATGTCCTCTAAAGGCTCATTTATCCAGAAAATTTTTGAGCAAAGGGTGGGGATGGTGGAAAATTAAGAAGAAAAAGGACAACAGATGGGAAGGTAAATACATAACCCTTTTTCTATGTCAATTTTCATTCTATCCCCAAGATGCACAGTTAACCCATAATCCTGGGGGGACTCAAAAAAGGGTATTCCCGAGCACAGATAATCAAATGATGCCTACCCTTTGGGGACCAGATCAATTTTTAAGGGAGTAAAAAAGGTTGGGGGAGGCTGCTGGTGCCAAAGCCAACCTTTCATAGATTAAGGAATGCCCTTGGGCCCTTTTAAGAAAATTTTGGGGCCAAATGAACCTGGTTTAAGGCAAAATTCCCTTAATGCTCCCAAAAAATTTTTGGGGCCTGGATCTGTTGAATGGGTAAATGGACCCCCTTTTAAAAAATTGTTATAAGAAATTTGGGAAAAAAAAAGAATTAAAAAAACCATCCCCTTTTTTTTTAAAAAAAAAAAATAAAAATTTCTTGCCCAAAAAAAGGGGAAAAAACCCTATTTTCCCTTTGGTTTTTTTCTGAAATTTTTTTTTTTAATGGGTTAAAAGTTTTTTCCCACTTTTTGACAAACAAATAATTTCCATTTACCTGAATAGATTTTTTTTTTTTATCTGAAGGTTTACGAAAAGATAACAATATATGTTGGACAGGTAAGGACAGCATCACTTGTCTGGCTATTAACAGAATTTGAGAATCCAGGCAGTCAGCCTGAGGTTTGATATGTCGAGATGGATCATGTCTGTTGGGTGAGACAGGAGGTCTGGAGTCAGATCCAGAATCCAAGATGGGTAAAGTAAGTGAGGCCAAAGGAAGGGAAGCCAAATCTGTCGCGGCCAATAAGGTGCAATGAGGATAACTTTGCTCTTCAACATGGCAGCTTTCTGCAGGCATTTTGGAATCAATGTGATTGGTGGGTAGGGATAAAGTAGACCAGGGAGCCAGTCGTAAAGTAGAGCATCCTACTGTGACTCCCCTTTGGGGGGATTAGGGGAAAGTAGCTGCTGCATTTGTTGTTTATGGGGAGAAGTGAAAAGATAGCAGCAAGGCTGACCCCACTTGATGAAAAAGTACAGTTTTGTACCTACCATAAATGTAGATGTCCGATAGGTATGCATCTGCAGTCATAACATATGGGTTGTCCTGCCTCAGGCAGCCCTTCGGTCGGCTGGATTCCAAAGGTCTGGCCTCGCTGATGTCCCACTTTCCCGGACGCCAGAGCGCCTGGGGTATAAAAGCACCAGCCGACGCCATTTTCCTCAGTTTTTCTTGCCCCAGATGCCAGGTGCCCTCTAGGAAGGCTAAATTTGGATAAATGCTGAAAAGTTCCAAACATTTGCAAAATTATATACATGTATAAACAAACAAATACACCATAATAGATTCCCCCAGCTAGCTAAAAGAGGGTAAGCACCCTAGGAATACCACAGAGGGTAGGAGGGAGGGTAATCCTGACTGCAGATGCATACCTATCGGACATCTACATTTATGGTAGGTACAAAACTGTACTATGTTCTTCAGGGATGCATCTGCAGTCATAACATATGGGTAGAATACCATAGCCAATCTGGGGGAGGAGGTACTAAGAAAGGATGGTGTGGTTAAGATCCCCTGCAGGACTGCAGTAGCAAACCTGCTCTGGATCTGGAGTATAAAGGTAGATTGTAATGCTTGGCAAATGTATGCACGGAGCTCCAAGTAGCAGCTTCTAAAATGTCCTTGGTAGCCACTCCTCGTAGGAAGGCTGTAGTGGTGGCCGTGGCCCTTGTGGAATGAGGCCTGATGTTTTCAGGAACTGTCTTTCCATGAAAGGAGTAGAAAATCGAATGCAATTTCCTATCCATTTTGAAATTATCTGTTTGGAAATTGCTTTTCCTTGCACCCCAGTAGCATATGCTACAAAAAGTTGGTCACTTTTCCTGCTAGTTTTTGTTCTGTCCAAGTAGTAGCGTAGTTGTCTGTGTATATCCAGGGTGTGCAAAAGTTTTTCCCCCTCTATTCTGTGGATTAGGGAAAAACGTAGGTAGGTGAATAGCTTGGTTCAAGGATACCCTAGATACCACCTTTGGCATAACAGTAGGATTGGGTCTTAGTGAAACTCTGTCCTGGTGGAAAATAAGAAATGGCTGCACTGCCATTAATGCTTGTAACTCAGATACTCTTCTTGCTGAAGTGATTGCCAGAAGGAATGCAGTCTTCCAAGACAGAAACTGTAGATCTGCTGATGCTGCTGGTTCAAAAGGAGGAAGTGTCAGTTTCTCCAGCACAAAGTTGAGATCCCAAGCAGGTAGAGGGGGTCTTCTTGGAGGTTTAATATTTTTGATCCCTCTCAGAAATTGTCTGAGGAGAGGGTGCGAGAAGATAGGTGGATCCACATTGTATTCTGCTGAAATTGCTGAAGCATGAATCTTAATGGAAGAATAGGACAGGCCATTGTGGAACAATTCTGCTAAGTATTTTAGGATATGTGATATGTTTGCCACTGTGACATATGAGCCTTTTGATGTGCTCCAAATGAGAAATCTCTTCCATTTAGCTGAGTATGTCTTCCTTGTGGAAGGCCTGCGAGCCTCCAAGATAATGTCTTTCACCCTCTGAGATAAAACAGGTGGATTTGGATTTAAGGAATTTTCCAGGCAGTTAGCTGCAATGTTTTCAAGTTGGGATGCAGGGTCTTGAAATTGTTCTGCGTCAGAAGAAGAGGCCATAGGGGGAGAGGCCATGATTTTGCCTGAGACATGCTTCTCAATAATGGATACCAGTGTTGCCTTGGCCAGTCTGGAGCTATTAGTATCACTCTTGGCTGTTCCTCCCTGATCTTCAGTAGAACCTTGTACATCAATGGGAGAGATGGGAAGGCATATACTGTTAGGCTTTCCAGCTGAAAGAGAGAGAGTCCACCCTCAAGCTTGTGGGTGGATGTCCCTGGGCAGAAAGTCTTCAGTTTGTTGGTTGGTGGGGAGGCGAACCGATCTCTCTCCCGGCCTCCCCATGTCTTTTCTATGAGTTGGGAGACGTCCGGTGCAGCATCCATTCGTGCATCCATGGTAGTTCTGCTTAAGCTGTCCGCCAGTGTATTTTCTTTCCTGGCATGAATTGGGACTGTAGTTGGATATTGAGATTCAGGCATAGTTCCCACAGATTCATAGCCATCCGGCATAGTGGGTAAGAGTGTGTGCCTCCCTGCTTGTTTATGTACCACATGACCGTGGTGTTGTCTGTCCTTATTAACAGGTGTCCTGGTTGGAGGAAGGGTTTGAATGCCTCGATTGCATGCTTCACTGCCAGCATTTCCTATTGGTTTATGTGTATGCTTAGCTGTCCTTGAGGCCATAGGCCTTGGATACATATGCCCTCCATGTGTGCACCCCATCCTCGGTCTGAGGCGTCCGTGGTGATGGTCTGCCTTGGCTTTGGTTTGTTGAAAGGCAACCCTCTGTTGGACTGGCAGGCCTGAGCCCACCACAGGAATTCCTTTTAAAGGCATGGAATGATTGGTATCATGGTTTCTAAACTGTGACTGTGTTGAGACCATACACTCCTTAGGTACCATTGTAATTTCCTCATATGCAGCCTGGCATGCGGTATCAGAATTATGCAGGATGCCATGTAACCCAGGGCCTGCAGGATTTTCCTTGCAGTAAGCTGAGTTTGTCTTGCCAGCATCATGAAGTAATCTGGAAGTTGTTTTTGTTTTTCTTCTGTGAGAAAGGCCATTTGGGTGGTTGTGTCCAGATCTGCACCCAAAAAGGTTATCCTTTGGGATGGTACTAGTCTTGACTTTTGGATGTTGACTGTATATCCCAAGGTCTGTAGCAGGTGTATGGCATAGGCCAAGTCGTTTATCAAATTTCCCTTGTTGTCCGCTTGTATTAGGCAGTCATCCAGGTATTGGTAAATTTGAATTCCCTGTAGTCTGCAATGTGCAATTACTGATGCCAGGCATTTCGTGAATACTCTGGGCACAGTAGATAAGCCAAAGGGCAATGCTGAGAATTGATAATGCTCTGATCCTGCAAGAAATCTGAGGTGTCTTCTGCAACTTGGTCGAATAGGGACGCAGGTATGCCTCCTTGAGATCTAGAGTCACCAGCCAAGACTCCTTGCCCAACATGGGAAGAAGTTGCTGTAGGGTCAGCATTTTGAATTTTGGCACAATGAGATAAGTGTTCAGTGCGGACAGGTCGAGAATAGGCCTCCATTGATTTTCTTTCTTGGTACAAGGAATAGTCTGGAGTAAAAACTTGGCCTTGTTCTGAACATGGTACCTTCTCTATGGCTTTCATCTGAAGTAAATTGTTGATCTGTGTTAAAGCCTCTGCCCTCTGATTTGGTGGAAGGTTTGGCATTCCGCTTCTTTTTGGCAAAGTGTGGAAGTGGAACCTGTATCCTTTGTCTATTATCTGCAGTGTCCATGTATCCTTTGTAATATAATGCCAGTTTTTGAGAATAAAGCCAGCTTTCGCCCAAGGTGCTTCCAGTTGTTCCCTGGTAGGCGGAATCAGAGTTAAGTCATTGAGCCTGTCCTGGTGTAGTGGTTGTTGTTGTTGCTGTTGCACTACTTCTCTGGTTGGCAGGCTGCCACTGACGGCTCTGTAGGAGCCCTGATTGACCTCTGCCTCTAGGCGCCTGTTCCTGCCTCTCTGGGCTCTGTCCGAGTCTGAAAGGACCAATTCTTAGTAGGCCAGTTTCTGCTGAATCTCGTGGTTGTACTTGCAGGAAATCTTTAACTGTTTGCACAGATTTTGCCTTTTCTTCAACCTTTTTTAAGATCTCCTGAGCAGAGGAGCCAAATAAATTTTGTTTCTCCATTGGAGCATCCAGGAGTTTAGCTTTGACATGGTCTGGCAAAGATTGTTCCTTCAGCCAGGCATGCCTACGAATAACTGCTCCAGTCATAGCTGATCTAAATGAAGCCTCCAGTGCATCATAGCCACATTTTAAGAAGTGACACTAACCCTGTTGTGAATTGTGTACCAAATCCTGAAGGGATTTACGGTCTAGGGGTTCAGGAGAAGAAAGTTTCTTATTCAGTTCGTCTAACAAATACTCTTGGTACTGTATCATATGAAATTGACAGTTTAATGCCCTGACAGAAAGAGTTGCAGAAGTATACACCTTTTCCCCATCTCTAAAGCTCTAGACTCTCTTTCAGAGGGTAGAGGATTTTGGCAGTAGCTGCATAAACCCCTTTAGGGCCCTGAGAAATAGTTTCTGGGTCTGCAGAATGTGCTTTATACAGATGGAAATGAGAACTGGGACCCTGTAGTATCTGTCAGGTTTGGCAGGGCCGGAGGAAGAGTATCAGGGCTGTACTGACATCATTGTACACATCATCAATTACATTCAGAACAGGAGGTATAGCTAAAGGCCTATGTTGAGGCAAATGCAAAAAGTCCTTAATCTTTTTCTAGAATCAGAGAAACCTGACCTTGCCATTGAAAATGCTCTCTCATGGAGTGTAGAGTCTCACCAAAGGAAAACTCTTCAGGAGGGGAGGCCAAGGAATAGATTCCTCAGCATCTGAATCCTCATAAGGGTAAGCCCTTCCTGGTGGTCTGACAACTCAGACCCATCCGTGGAATCATCTGAAGAGTGTGGGTCAGAGGGTCAGTCCTGGGCCTTTTGTCTGGAGGAGGGTGAGAGGCCCTGTCTGGGTGAGGTTGTGAACCCTAATTAAAATAAGGTCCTCAGCAAGGCTGAGGATCTGAGAACTAGAGGAAGGCCTCTGGGAGGTAGTTTTGGTAGGCAAAGCTTTAGAAAGTTTGGCAGCTTTAGCCCTGAAAAGCCTTAATTGACATGGAAGCAGGGGGCCTAGCTGCCCCACATGCAGGAGTAGAAATGTCCAAAGGAATGGTGTCGGACATTTCCTGAACACTGGTTTCGGTAGGAAGTTCTGTAGCCGACTCAGCAGGGGCCCCCTGGGCCTCGGTGGTCGGATGTATGGTTTCGGAAGAAGGAATCTCCGAGGACTCGGTTTCGGCCGAAACTGAGACACTCGCGGTAGGCCTAGCCGTGGTTTCAGCCAAAACCGCGGGCCGAGAGTGTCGGTCCTTTTCCTTGCGTTTTTGACCATATGCGTAGTCGGAGTCTCCGACGGCATTTTATAAGCAAAAGCAGCTCCAAAACATTCCTCTGCAAACTCTGACCGACGTCTAAGAGTTCGTCGGTTGAAGGAAGCACAGGCTAAACAGGTCGATACGTCGTGGTCTGGGCCTAAGCAAGGAAGGCAGTAGGAATGGAAATCCTTATGAGGTATTTGTTTCCCACAAGTTAAACAATTATTTACTTTGTCTGACATCGGCTGAGGCAAGAAAGAGTCCCCAACGGGGTACTTAGCTTTTTTCGAAGTCTTCGGTAGCTGAATTCACTGGATCTGACCAACCGGCACTTGCAAACAGCTTCTGCTTCGGGCACCACGCGGCAAGAAAGACTGAGGAAAATGGCGTCGGCTGATGCTTTTATACCCCAGACGCTCTGACGTCGGGGAAAGTGCGACATCAGCCGAGGCCAGACCCAGACTTTGGAATCCGGCCGACCGAAGGGCTGCCTGAGGCAGGACAACCCACATGTTATGACTGCAGATGCATCCTTGAAGGACATCTAATTTCCATCACTTTGTTGTTGAAAGACCACTCCTGACGGAGAAGAATGCACCTGCTCAGTTTGTCTGCTATCACACTGGACTTCCCCAGAATGTGTATTGCTATGAGAAAGCTGCTGGATGAGATCATCCATTGCCACACATTGAGTGCTTCTCGACACAAAGGATAAGATCTGCTCCCTCCCTGTTTGTTGATGTACCAAACTATGGAGATCTTGTCCGTTTGAACTGCAACTGCTCCCGAAGCGAGAGCATCCTGGAAGTTCTGCAACACTACAATCACTGCTCTCATTTCTAGGACATTGATATGCAAACTGGCTTCTTTGGGGACCAAGTGCCTTGGACTTTTTTCCCCAGAAAATGTCTCCTCCCACACACCTCAACTAGATCCATGGTCCATGGTCAATATGGCCTTGGGCTGAGGGGAGATGAACAGGTGACCTTGTAGAACCTGATCTGATTACTTCCACCACCCGTGATTCTTCTTGCATGTCTGAGTAATTTGTATTTGGGTCGACATGGTCTATTGACCACATCCAGTCATCTTCACCCAGGAAAGAGAGAATGGACTGAACTCTGATCATCCGAAACTTGGTATACTAAACTGACTTTAGGAATAGGTAATTTACCCCGGGGATCATGTCAGTCGCCCTGCTAGACAGAGGTTCTGGGAAATAAATATTGTGGGAAGAAATAGCCAGGGAATTATGGCTAAGCTTGTATAGGCCCTAGGGCCGATAGCCTAGTATCGACCTATGAACCTACAACTTGTTCAAGTTGCAGAGATCCAAAATTGGTCTCCAGAGCCCTGTTTTCTTCTGCACTAAAAAGAAACTTAAGTTCCAGACCTCTTGATTAACCCTTTTTTTCCTAGCAGCTTTTGTATTTGAATTGCTGCTTTTTCATTCTGACTGGGTGGAACAACCAGGATTTCCCTTGAGATTGGAGGTGGAAGGGAAAAGGGAACTATATAGCCTCTAGAAATAATCCTCTGCACCCCAGTATAGAAAAGCTGTCTAAAACCTTACCATAACCATAAATTTCCTTCTCTTCCATGTTGCAGTATTCTGTACATTTGGGTTTTTCTCTCTTGCTACCCGAACATCTGAACCTGTGTTCTGAGAGACTGCCTTACAGATTATCTGCAAATATACAGAGCTGAGTATATTTTTTTGGTTATAGAGTTTGTTAATTGTTGCTTAGATCTCTGTTAAAACTGTTGTCTTACTGTTCTGAGAGACTGATCGGCAAATATACAGAGCTGAGAATATTTTTTTTTTGTTTTAAAGTTTGTACTGTTAGTTGTTGCTTAGATCTCTGTTGAAACTGTTTTGTCCCACCCACCGTCCCTATTTTTGGTTTGTAGTTTAAATTTGGTGGCTTTTGCAGTTGCACGCCCTACTGTAGATTTGATCTGGGACACTCCCCCAGTCCCACCTCTTTACCACATTCTACCTAATAAACTCTTTCTGCACTTGCTTTTAGTCCTTTGTAATTTAATTGCATTTTTTAAACTGTGTTTGGTCTAATATTGCTGCATACTCAAGTGTGCTAGCTTGCACTGCATGTGAATTGTTTTTTTTTTTTTTTTTTTTTTTTTTTACAGAAAACTGTAAGCCTGTTTCCTACCTTTCCTGTAACTAGTGTTCCAGATACAGATTTGCTGTATCCAGGACTGTATGTAAGCTTCTGAGCCCCCCAAGCCTTTCTGTGTTGGCGGGAAGCCTTCTAGCTTATCAGTGGGAGTGGTAAGCACTAGGTAACCTGTCTACCACATAAGGAGTGGTTCTGGCCCAGAAATTGTAGTTATTGGCCATATGGGCAATCTTCCATCTCTCTCAACATTCTGATTTGAAAGCCTGCATTTTGCACTTGTTTCTGTCCTGTAACTCGTCTAGTGCTGATACAGATTCTTGGAATTAGCACTTAACTTTGCTTATTCAGGCTCAGCACCTGTTCAGAACCTGTAAGCACTAAATAAGCTACTAATTACTATAGCACTCAATCTTCCTCATTACCTAGAGGAAAACAGTTTTTGCACTTACTTTTCTCACTTGCTTAGAGAAAAACAGCTCTTGTACTCACTTATCTAGAGGAAAATAGTTTTTTATTCAGGCATGTCCAAGGGTCTGCTCCCAGTGTTCTCTCCTGTCTATCTGATGAATATGGGCATCTTGAGGCAATGTAGAAATTGCCTCATGTACACAGACAACCCTCTCCTCTTACCGCCCAACACTACAACCTGTGAGAGATGCACTTATCTAGCCAAACTGGAGGTAAAGCTCTCTCCAACCAAGACTGAACTTGACAGTCATGAGGAGAAGGTAAACATTTGCACCACACCACGGTCATCACATAGTCTCACTAAATCTACACCACCAAAATCCACACATAGTAACACAAAAACATTCGCAGTGGCTCTCAATAATAATCTGTCTAAGCAACAGAGACCTCCAAAGCAGAAACGCAAGCAACCTCCATCCCCCAACACAACCCAAATGACACATAGCCCACAGACTCAGTGTGCCACTCAACCACAGCCAATAAGGCAAAACAACGTACCCAACATACTAATCATAGGTGACTCTATAGTCAGGCACACTGATGTCCCACTCACCAGGCTAAACAAGGAGAAGGTTACTGTCAGATGCCTGTCGGGTGCCAGGATCCGCCATATATCCCACACACTCAGGTCACTCATGTGAATGACCTGAGACATACCTCCCTAGACTACATGAAAAGAGACATGGAAGAGCTCTCCGATCTTGTAGCCCAGGCAGGTATGACCCTAGCCCTGAGTAGCATTCTGCCATCGCCCAGAATGATACCACAGTACAAGGACAAAATGATTGACTTCAACGATTGGCTAGCTTCTGGTGTCATTCTAAGGGGGATCCAGTATTTGTCTGCGTGGGATGACATGGTCAACAGACCACGATGCTTTGCCACAGATGGCCTGCACCTGTCGCCCCAGGGATTCCGGATACTGGCTAAGGCTCTTGCTGCCCCTATAGTGCCTTTTTTTAGGCAGGGTTCTAATAACAAATTCACCACCATAACAGGAACAGGCAAGCAAAAACTGAGGGTAATGCGACTCAATGCTAGAAGTCTAAATCTCAAAATGCACTCACTCGAGGCACTCCTTAAAATGGAGAACATCGATATCTGTGCAGTGACTGAGACCTGGTTCAAGGCTCCAGGGAGCACCCCTGCACTACCAGGCTATAACTCATACCACACTTTTCGGCCATGCAACCTGGACCGAAACACCAAAGGTGGAGGTGTCCATAGTCATTGGGATATCCACACCTCCAGGCTAGTTGCTCAGCATAATGCATCTGAGGTTATCCAAGTGCAACTAACTCTGGGCAAAACTGCAATCCAAATTGTAGCTTGCTACAGATCCCCCACCATGCCCCAGGATTCCCACTCCTCTTTTCTGGATGTACTGGAAAATATTTGGGTTCAACCAAACACCCTAATAATGGGCGACTTCAACTACCCCACCATTAACTGGGAAAACTACTCGTGTTCCAACTCCTTAGCTCAACGCTTTCTGGAATTCATAAACTCAAATGCCCTAGATCAACTTATCCACACCCCCACCAGGGGCAACAATATCCTAGACTTAGTCATTACCAACATGAGTGACCGGTGTTCCACACCTGAAGTCAACTCCTTGTTGGTCCGATCCGACCATAAGCTTATCAACCATGATATCCACATCTCTCCCCCACCCCCCATTAAGGAAACAACAGTAAAAAATGTATCCAAAGCCAACTTCATGCTTCTTAAGACAGAAGTGGTGAACTTCATGACACCCATGCAGATAGACAATACAGTTACAACTGCTGAATCCTACACAAATGCACTCTATAAGCACTTACACGAGTGCATGGATCATGCTATCCCAAACAGAACCAAGACAGTCAGCCACAGTAAGAAGCTGAGATCTCTTATAAGATCCTCCAAAGCTAGCTACGAAAACAAAATCGCCACTAAATCCAAGGACAACCACAAAGTATTCTATAGCTATGTCAAGAATCTGGACGGCAACACCCAGATCTGCTCTGAGTTACAGCACAAAGGCACGAAAATTACAGAACCAACTGATATATCCAACATCCTGGCAGATAGGTTCAGTGCTAACTTTACCCCCCTCTCACCCCCTAAAGGGCCCATATCTATACAGGAAGAATGCAGAGTCCCTGTAATCACAACTATGGAGGTAAAAGCTACACTCTCTAAAGCCAAAAACACAGCATCCATCCCAGGCTGCATTTTACACGAACTTCAGAATGAACTGGCTCCCCATTTAAGCACCATGTTCAATAATAGCCTCACATCAGGCTTTGTGCCCACTGAATGGCGCACAGCAGCAGTTATCCCACTCCACAAAGGGGGTGCCACCACTGATTCCGGGAACTATCGACCTATTAGCCTGACGAGCCTGGTCTGCAAGGCCATGGAATGTATCATCATGGAACTCATAAACAAAGACATCGGTAACCTCCAAACTCTGGATCCCACCCAGTTCGGGTTTGTGAAAGGCAGATCATGCCTCCTGAACCTGATCGACCTCTTTGTGGCAGTCACCAAAGCCGTGGATGAAGGTAAGGTGGTTCACACAGCCTATCTTGGCCTCGCCAAGGCTTTCGACACCATCCCCCATTCTGGAATTATAGCTAAACTCACTAAACTAGGTATAAATCCCTACGTCACAAGATGGGTTGCCAACTGGCTCACTGACAGAACCCACACTGTAAAAGTTGCAGACTCCAAATCTGACCTCAAAGCAGTGACAAGTGGAATACCACAGGGTTCCATCCTGGGACCTCTCCTGTTTGGTAACTACTTCTCTGAAGTACAGGCTAACACAGAAGGCCTCTGGCTAACAAAGTTCACAGATGACTGCAAACTAGGACCCATAGTCAAGTCCCCAAATGATGTGGACATCCTACAGAAGGGCCTGGTGTCAGAGCCATGCCTCAAGCTCAATGCCAAAAAATGCAGTGTCATCCCCTTTGGTAAAAACTCTGTACCCATGAACTACCACATAGGCAGCAATCTACTTAACACCGAATGCGTGATAAGAGACCTTGGGACCCAGGTGGACAGTAGTCTCTCCTTTGATAGTCATATCTCCACAGTAGAAAGAAGTCCTTCTACGTGGCACACCTCATCATAAACGGGTTCTCATCCAGGAAAAAAGAGGTCATTGTTCCCCTCTACTAGTCACTCATTAGACCCATTATAGAGTACAACGACCCTTTTGGAATGTACCTTGCAAGACATCTGCAGCAGCTGGAAAGGCCACAGAAGTACCTCACACAGAGGATTACTGGCCTCAAACAAATGCCCTACACTGACCGCATCAGAAAACTCCAGCTTTACTTCGCAGCATATCGCTTACTCCGAGGTGATCTCTGCCTAACATATAAAGTTATGTCAAACCCAGAGCTATTGGACATGCTACACCTAAAAAAATCCCAATCCCTCCGAGCTACACGCTCTAAAGACCTAAACCTTGCCACCACAATAAACAGGACATGCTGGAGGGATAGATTCCTGTCCCAGAGACTTCCTATACTCTGGAACAAGCTACCCATCTATGTCAAGCAAAGTTCTTCATTAGCACTCTTCAAGAAAAATCTTGATGAGTGGATGGGAAATAGGAAATACACCCCGGGGATCACTTCTGTCTCTCTGCTGGACAGTGGCACAGGAAAATAACTTTCTTGGGTGGCATAAGATATGGAACCTTGTTGGCTAGGCTTACGTAGGCCCTTGGGCTGATAGCCTAGTACCTACCTATGAACCAGTATATGAAAGATTTCAGTCACTGTATGGGGCGTGGGACATGTGACGTGGCTAGCAGTGCGTGGGCCATGAAAGTAACGTCTGCACGCACCAGACATCAGAACTGAGTGCCCCAGTCAGAACCAGTCCTAGGAGGTAATGCAAGTCCTGTGCTATCCAAAAGGGAACTGCTGTAGAAAAGGCAGGGTAGGTGGGAGGGAAGGAATACTGTGACATGGAAGAGGATATCTATGGTTATGGTTAAGACTTTACACAACTTTTCTATGTCCTTCTATTTACATGTT
This sequence comes from Protopterus annectens, assembly GCF_019279795.1. Classification (NCBI taxonomy): domain Eukaryota; kingdom Metazoa; phylum Chordata; order Ceratodontiformes; family Protopteridae; genus Protopterus; species Protopterus annectens. The sequence continues at coordinate 1,817,464,527 of NC_056726.1, read as the reverse complement.
GCAGTATTCTGTACATATGGGTGAGTGCCAAAGCTCACTGTGAAGGGGGAGGTGGTCTAGTAGAATTCTCCAGGAATCCATGGTGGATAACCCTAGGGAATCCAGCTCTGGACCTAGAAATCTGGTCTATCTTGTAATGCTTTGTGAAGGTATGCACAGAAGACCAGGTAGCAGCTTCCAGGACAGTGGAGGTGTCCAAGACCTTGAAGAAGGCTCCAGAGGAGGCCATTGCCCTGGTGGAGTGTGCCTTAACACTCCCTTGCAAGGATTTCCAATGATATTTGTAGCAAAAGGTAATAGCTTTGGGAATCCATGTAGAAATGGTTTGTTTAGATACTGCTTTTCCTAGGGCTCTGGGGTGGAAAGAGAAACAGATGTTCCACCTACCTGATTGGTCTAGTTTTGTGCAGATAGAATCTGAGTTGTCTGTGCACATCCAGAGAATGAAGTACTGCCTCCCTGTGGATTGGGGAAGAAGGTGGGTAGGTGGATGGTATGGTTTAAAGAAAGGTCATTAGCCACCTTAGGTGTAAACGAAGGGTTGGTTCTAAAGGTTACCCTGTCTGTGTGGAATAGCCCTGAGGACTTGCAGCTCAGACACTCTTCTAGCTGAGGTCTAGGCCATGAGGAGGACAGTCTTCCAGGTGAAGTATTTTAGGGGAAGCTTTGTATGCTGGCTCAAAAGGGGGTAGTGTCAAGTCCCATGGAGGGGGAATGGGCTTCCTTGGTGGCCTGAGATGAAGGACCCCCTTAAGGAACAGCTTTGCAGGCAATCTGGAAGCTAAGGGGGGTCCAGAGGGAGGCACGCTGAAATGGCAGACAAATGGACCTTAATGGATGAGAATGCTAACCCTGTTTGCAAAAGTTCACACAGTTAAGATAGTACTATTGGAGTCTCGCTTTGCAACGGGTCCAACTGTCTTCTGAAACACTATATGGAGAATCTTTTCCATATGGATAGGTAAGATCTCCTGGTATTGGGTTTCCTGGCCTCCTGCAGATCCTCATTGTACAAGTGTCTGAAAGGGATAAGAATCCTATCACCCACAGAGTGAGGTGAAGAGATTGCCACTGTGGGTGGATTTGGGTTCCCTTGTCCTTATAGGTTCATAGGTTTGTACTAGGCTAATGGCCCTGGAGCCTTTACAAGCCTAGCTCAGAGAAGTGTCTTGGCATCATGCCACCCCACGTTAGTTCCCAGTGCCTCTATGAAGTAGATCCACTGGAGTGATATACCGGGGTGAACTTTCTATTACCCATCCTCTTATCAAGATTTCTCTTGAAGAGGGTCAGCAAGGTGCTCTGCTTGACATGTATTGGAAGTCTATTCCAGAGCATGGGGAGTCTCTGGGGGAGAAGCCTGTCCCTGCAGCATGTTCTGTTGATTGTGGTAATGAGGTTGAGGTCTCTGAAGTGTGTTGTGCAGATGGATTGGGATTTCTTTAGATGTAGCACTTCTAACAGAGCTGGGTCAGACATATCTTGAGAATAGCTGGAGTCTTGAATCTGTCCATGTAGGACATGTATTTAATGCCTAGGATCCTCTTTGTGAGGTACTTTTGTGTCCTCTCTCCAGCTGTTGCAGGTGTCTGGGGAGGTAAATGCCAAATGAGGCATAATACTCTGACTGGTGTGTGTGAGAAGGTCCACTCTGAGGGGTAACTTGTGGTGGTTGCCCTTGGATAATTGTAGGAGGAGGGGGAACCAATGCTGTCTTGACCAACAGGGAGTCACTAGCAAGATTTTTGGTCTGTCCTGCTGTATCTTCAGCAGGACCTTCTGAACAAGAGGAAAGGGGGAATGCATAGAGAAACATCCCCTTCCAAGAAATTGAAAAGGCATCTGTTACCATAGCCCATGGTTCTGGTAGTCTGTTGCAGAAGGAGGGAAGTTGCCTGTTGATGGTGGCGACAAACCGGTCTAATTGAGGTGTACCCCATCAGTGGACCAGTTCCAGAAAGACAGCCCTGTGTAGCATCCATCCATGGGCCATAGTGATGGACCTGCTGAGGGAGTCTGCCTAGGAAATCTGTTGTGAAGGTATGTATATCGCCTGCAGAGTCACTCCCTGGGTGGAGGCCAGTTCCCACATCAGGAAAAAGTACAGTTTTGTACCTACCATAAATGTAGATGTTCGAAGATCCACATTGCTGCAGTCCTTACACTTGGGTAGTCCGCTGTCCTCGGTCGGCCCGAATATCAAAGTATAAGGCTGACGTCGGTCAAGGCGCATTAGACTGACATCAGGACGTCAGGGTACAAATGCGCATGACCGACGTCATATCCTCAGTCTTTTCTTGCCCCAGATGTCAGAAGACCCTAACAAGAAAGGTCAAAACCCAAAGACAACAAAACCAACAACCAACCACCCTAGCACTAATAATATGTACAATATATACAATATACACAATATTTACAATCCAACCCACACAACCGCCTCTAACTACAGAGGGGAAGGAGGGAATTGACTGCAGCAATGTGGATCTTCGAACATCTACATTTATGGTAGGTACAAAACTGTACTATGTTCTTCATCTCACATTGCTGCAGTCCTTACACTTGGGTAGAATCCCAAAGCAGAGGTAAGGGAGGCTGGCACAACTATAAAGAAGCAGGAGCTGCCAAAATGCCCTGTAAAATAGCAGTGGCAAAACCAGCCCTAGATTTAGAGTAAAGTGGAAGGTGATAATGCTTAGAGAAAGTGTGCACAGAACTCCAAGTAGCTGCCTCCAAGATATCTTTAGTTGCCACCCCTTAAAAAGCTGTTGAAGTGGCAGTAGCCCTAGTGGAATGAGGCCTAATCCCAGCTGGAACCTCCTTGCCATGATGGGAATAACAGAAAGCAATGCAAAACCCAATCCACTTAGAAATAGTTTGTTTTGACACAGGCTTGCCCTGAGAACTCAAAGCAAAAGAAACAAATAACTGCTGAGACTGCCTGAACCCTTTAGTTCTGCTCAAATAATATCGCAACTGCCTGTGTATATCCAAAGTGTGCAAAATCTTTTCCCCTTTATTTTGGGGGTTTGCATAAAAGGTAGGCAAATGAATAGTTTGGTTTAAAGACACACTAGAAACCACTTTAGGCATAAAGGAAGGATTAGTATGTAAAGATACCCTATCCTTATGGAAAATTAAGAAAGGCTCAACTGCCATAAGGGCCTGTAATTCAGAAACCCTTCTCGCAGAGGTAATGGCTAACAAAAAAGCAGTCTTCCATGATAAATATTTCAACTCAGCAGTAGCTGCAGGCTCAAAAAGTTGTAGAGTGAGTTTCTCCAACACAAAATTGAGATCCCAAGCAGGAGTAGGAGCTCCGTGGGGTCTTATATTCTTTGCCCCTCTAAGGAATTGCTTAAACAAAGGATGAGAAAACAATGGTGGGTCACAATCATAGTGAGCAGAAATTGCTGCAGCATGAATCTTAATAGAAGAGAAGGACAAACCTTTGTCCAGTAACTCAGTAAGATATTGAAGAGCCACACTTAAATTAGGCTTAGAAACATCAAATGCTTTTGCTGCACTCCAAAATAAAAATCTCTTCCATTTATTCATGTGACACTTTCTTGTACTAGGCCTTCTGGCTTCCAAAATAACATTCAAAACTTGTTGTGGAAGCTGAAACCTCCAGGGTTTAAAACAGAATATGCCAGGCTGTCAGGTGAAGAGAGTGAAGCTTGACATTGAGTAAATGACTGTTCTCCTGAGTCAGCAGGTGTGGAATCAAGGTAAAGGCCATGGAGGCTCCCTGCACCAGGCTTCTCAGTAGTGGGTACCAATGCTGTCGAGGCCAATCTGGAGCTATTAAAATCATCTTTGGCTTGTCCTGTCTGACCTTCAGAAGTACCTTTGGGAGGAGAGGCAGAGGTGGAAAGGCATACATGAAGATTGCTCCAATTGAATGAAAGCATCCACCTTCCAAGCTGTGGGATGAAACTTTTGTGCAAAACTTTGGCAGCTGGTAGTTTAGTGGAGAAGCGAACAGATCTATGTCTGGAGTTCCCCATGACACTGTCAATTTCTGAAATACATGAGGATCCAATTTCCACTCATGGGGATCCATAATTTGTCTGCTCAACACATCTGCTAAGGAGTTCTGTGCTCCGCAGAAACCTTGCCTGAAGATTTAGCTGTAAACTGAGAGCAGTCTCCCACAAAATCATTGCTTGTCTGCACAGAGGATAAGAATGTTTTCCCCCTTGCTTGTTGATGTACCACATGACAGTTGTGTTGTCTGTTAGAATCAACACCTGCCCTGGAAGAAGTAAATCCTTGAAAGCTATTAATGCAAATTGGACTGCTAACATCTCCTTCAGGTTGATATGTAGATGTAGAAGTCTGGCAGGCCACGTGTCTTGTATCCACTTTCCATTTAGATGAGCTCCCCAAGCTTTGTCTGAGGCATCTATCGTTAGAATCTGACTCGCCTCTGGCCGGGTCACAGAGAGTCCCTTGTTTAGGTGACATTCCTGAGCCCACCACAAAAATTCCTTTGAATGCAAGGTATTATCTGAATGACAGTGTCCAAATCTTGGCAGTGCTGTGTCCATACATTTTGAGATACCATTGTAACTTCCTCATATGCAGTTTGGCATTGGGAAGCACCAGAATACAAGATGCCATGAACCCCAAGGCTTGAAGGACTGTCCTTGCAGTCAGCCTGGACTGATGAGACAATTGATGGAAGTAAAGAGAAAGATTCTTTTGTTTGTCCGGGGTCAAAAGGCCATCTGGGATGCTGTATTCAGTCTCACACCCAGAAAGCACATGTCCTGAGAGCGTACTAGACTGCACTTTATTTCGATGACAGAATACCCTAGGCATCTTAGCACTGCTATCACATAGTGGAGATGATGAAGAAGCTCTTCTTTTCCTTGAGCCAGAATCAGACAATCGTCCAAATAAGGATAGATCTGTATCCCTCTTAGTCTGAAGAAAGCTATTACTGGAGCCAGAACCTTCGTGAATACTCTGGGCGCAGTAGATAAGCCAAAGGGCAATGCAGAGAACTGATAATGAGAAGTCCCAGCCCGGAAACGTAGATACTTCCTGCAACTTAGCCTGATAGGAACATGAAGGTAAGCCTCCTTGAGATCCAGAGTCACCATCCAATGATCTTTGCCCAGCAGAGGTAAAAGCTGTTGTAACGTCAACATTTTGAACTTGGGAATGTCCAGATAAGTGTTGAGGATAGATAAATCCAAAATTGGTCTCCACGTGTTCCCTTCTTTGGTACTAGGAACAGGCGAGAATAAAATCCTAGGCCCACTTCTGACAGAGGGACCGGCTGAATGGCTCCTATTTGGAGTAGCAGAGAAATCTGTTTGTGAGCCTCTATTCTTTGCTGAGGAGGAACGCCTGGCATGCCTTTGAAAGGAGGCAAGGTATGGAAATAAAACCTGTAACCTTGGTGTATGATATCCAATACCCATCTGTCTTGGGTAATTAAACTCCAATTTTCTTTGAAAAGTGCCAACCTTCCTCCCAAAGGTGCTGCTAGTCGAGAAGACTCTGGCAGCTGAAAAGGTAGGTCATTGGGTCTGTTTACGAAATGACTGACCCCTGCCCTCACCAAGACTGTGCAGGTGAACTCCTGTTCTAGGCCTGAAAGAGCCCTGAGTTTGCCCCTACCCCGCCTAGATCCGCCCCTAGACAGGGAATCATAAGAAGGATACGAGCACCCCTTTGTAGGCCAATTTCTGCTAAACAGCGGAGGCTGAACCTGCAAAAAAACTTTAACAGTCTGCATAGACTTAGCCTTGTCTTCCATTTTCTTTAAGACTGCCTCAACAGGTGAACCAAATAACACATCAGATTGTAAAGGAGCATCCAAAATCCTTGTCTTAACATGGTCAGATAAATTCTGATCCCTCAGCCAGGCGTGCCTGCGAAGAACTGACCCTGTGGCAGCCACCCTAGACAAGGCCTGTACAGCATCAAAACCACATTGCAAAGAATGCTTACCCACTTGTTCAGAGACATGTACCAAATCCTGTAACTCTTTACAGTCAATACCTTCCGCCAGAGCATCTACCTTAGACTTCAATTGAGACAGTAGATAGTTTTGGTATTTCAACATGTGAAACTGGCAATTTAGAGCCCTCATAGCTAGGGTGGAAGACGTATAAACTTTCTTACCCCATCTATCCAAAGCCCTAGCTTCTTTATCTGGAGGAACCGGATTTTTAACAACAGAAGCCTTAACACCCTTAGGCCCCTGGCTAACAGTTTCTGGGTCCGCCCTAGGACTCTTAAAAAGAAACTTATGAGCTTCAGGCACCCTATAATACCTATCCGGCTTAACAGGAGCAGGAGGCAGGGAATCAGGATTAAGAGAAGCCTCTGCAAACACATCCTCCACAACATCCAAAACAGGAGGTATAGCCAAAGGCCTATGCTGGGGTAAAAACAGAAATTCCCTAAGCCTTTTCCTGGAATCTGAGAAATCCTGACCCTCCCACTTAAAATGCTCCCTCATGGAATGGAGGGTCTCTGAAAAGAAAAATCCTCAGGAGGAGAAGCAGAAGGAGTAGAATCATCCACATCAGAATCAGAATAAGGAGAATACTCCTGCAAGTCTTCAGTCAAGACTCTGAAACATCTGAAGCCTGCTCAACACTCCCAACTCAGGTTCCACCCTAGGCCTCTTATCAGGAGGGGCAAAGAACCTCTAATTAAGGTAATCAAATCTTCTGCCATTTTAAGCATATGCTTCTTGGGCACAGATCCTGAAGAACTAGGAGTGACACCAACTGAAGCTAAACCTGGCCTGCCTCTGGGAGAAGCCTTGGAAACAGAAGGCCTAACCACCCTAGGAAGGGAGGGGAGTACAGTAACCTGAGAAGCCCCTTCAGCCTGACTTGCCTCCTGAGAGGCCACATCCTGCACAACAAGGTCTCCCCTGGGCCTCCAGAGAAACCTCCGTGGAACCACCGCCCACCGATACGTCTAAAGAACCGGCGTCCGCACGACTCTGCCTACCCTGGGCTTAGCTGCTTTATCCTTACGCTTCTTTGAAGAAGCGGACGCCGAGCATCCGACGGCATAGTGTAATTGCACCGCTTCCCAAAGACTAACCTGGCACAATCTAACCTTCTCTTAATAGTGCGCTTATTGAACCTAGCACAAAAGCGACACCCAACAACGTCGTGCTCAGGCCCTAAACAAGGAATACACAAGGTATGATAATCTCTATGCGTATCTGTTTCCCACAAGAAATACAGTTATTCACTTTTTCTGACATCCGTAAACCACTGAGGCAAGAAAAGCAAAATATTCCCCAACGGGGTACTTAGCCAACTTTGACTCGGTCTGAAACTCCGAATTCGAAAATTTCAGAACGCCAAACGGCACTTGCAACGCTGCTTCTGCATCGGACCATGCGGCAAAAAAGACTGAGGATATGACGTCGGTCATGCGCATTTGTACCCTGACGTCCTGATGTCAGTCTAATGCGCCTTGACCGACGTCAGCCTTATACTTTGATATTCGGGCCGACCGAGGACAGCGGACTACCCAAGTGTAAGGACTGCAGCAATGTGAGATGAAGAACATCTAGTCTGCAAAGTAAATATAATTTGATTCCCCCGTGCTTGTTGAGAAACTACAGTACTGCCGTACTGTCTGTAAAAAGCTTCAAGGGTCTCTGTTGGAGTCTGGTTTGGCAGGCCCATAGGGCCAGTAGTATTGCCTTCATTTCTCTCACATTGATGTGATCTTTCTTGCTGGCCATACTCCCTGCAATTTCAGGTGCACCAGAGTCACTTCCCATCCTAGGTCTGAGGCGTCAGTGTACATAATCTGTTTCAGTTAAGAGGGATGGAGTGGAAGACCTGGGTTGAGCCTGATACAACCACCAATGTATTGCATGTTTGAGGCATGGCAGGAGGGTGCACCCTGTACTCTAGAGGGTGAAAATGCTGCATCCAAACTGACCTCAGGTACCACTGCAGTTTCCTAATGTGAAGTCTGGCTAAAGGCAGCATGAGAATAGTGGAGGCCATGTAGCCCAGAAGCCTAAGGTACTGCCTTGCAGTCATTTCATTTCGTTGGCCTGAAGAACTAGCAGCAAATAATTTGCCAAGATTTCCAATTTTGAGGAGGAAGGTAGGCTTTCATGATGTCTGTTCTGATCCTGTACCCCAGAAAGACTATGTCTTGTGTGGGTTCCAGTTGATATTTTGAGTAATTGATCTGAAACCCCAGGGACTCTAGGAGTGCAATGGTTCCTTGCAGGTGTTGCAAGAGGGACTGTTTGCAGTCTGCCTGAATGAGGAGGTTGTCCAAATATGGGAATATTTGGATCCCTTTTGTCCTGCAGACGGCAATTACTGGTGCCAGACATTTGGTGAAGACTGAGTGCAATGGAAAGCCCAAAGGGCAAGGCACAGAACTGAAAGTGAGAGAAGCCCACCGAGAACCTTAGGTACCTCCTGAAGCTGGGCCTTATAGGGATGTGGAGATAGACATCCTTGATATCCAAGGTGGCCATGAACCCTCGAGGGAAGAGAATCAGAAAGAGAGTTGGCAAAGTCAGCATCCTGAAGGTGGGCACCTGAAGGAACAGGTTGAGATGTGAGAAGTCTAGAATTGGTCTCCAGGGACCGTCTTTTCTTGGGACTAGGAAAATCCTGGAGTAAAAACCACTTTCCATAGCAGACTGTGGAACTGGCTGAATGATACCTTAAGTCGTAGGGCTGTCTAGCACTGGTTTTAAGAGGTGAAGTTGTTCCTTTGGGGGCTGGGGAATTCCCTTTCTCTGTGGTGGGATGATCCAGGGCATGAATTACCCATTTTCTATTATGGATAAAACCCACTTGTCTGAAGTGATACGTCTCTACACTTGGAGACAGTGAGAGAAACGTAAGGAGTGAGGGACAGAGGGAGGGAGTGGTGGTTTCAAGGTGGGCAGGTAGTCGCACACTAATTGCCCTGTCTTGAAAGGGCAGCCTCTGACTGGTAGATGGTGTGGCTCTGGCAGAAATGGGTTGCTTCCTGGAGGTTTTCCTAGGCCTAGCAGAGGGAGCAGGCCATGAGTGCTTTCTGATAAACTGTGTTTTAGAAGGGAAATTATTCTGAAACCTTGGAATAGGGGATATCAGTAGATGTTTTAAACCTTGCATCTCTTTCCCCTTTTGTTGCAAGGACTTGAATAAGTCTACCAACTTTTCTCCAAACAGGGATGAGTTGCCCAAAGAAGCACCTACCAGCTTAGCTCTAAAATAATCTGTCAGGGGCTGAAGACGTAACCAGGAATACCTTCTTAATGCAGATGCTGATGCTGCAGACCTGACTGAGGCTTCAGCAGCATCATAGCTCCACTTGACAGAGTGCCTGGTAACCGGAGAAGTCAGGGAAACAAGGGAGAACAGTTGAGCTTTGGCTGCTGAGTCTCGGGAGTCAGATAATTCCTTGGCAATTTTCTCCAGAAGGGATAAGGCATATTTAGACGTGTGTGTCTGGTAATTGATTGCTCTGAAGGCAAGAGTAGCTGAAGTGTATATCTTTTTACCCAAACACTCCATGGTTTTGCTGTTCTTGTCAGCAGGGAGGAGGGTAGTAGATGGTAGAAGCTTTGAAGCCTTGTTAGTTGAAACAGAAATGGTGGTTGGGTCTGCAGCTGGAGACTTAATTAAGAATTTTGCAGTCTCAAGGACTTTATAGACTCTATCCAGTCTGCGTGGAGCAGGGGGCTGGGAGTCCAGGTTCAGGAATGCTGTTGAAAGGCATCAAAAAAGGCTGTACAGATGGGAGGAACAGCAGAAGGGGCTGGGGAATCCATCTGGATGAGGTCATAATATCTTTTTGAACCTTAGTCATCTCCAGTGATTCGCACTTAAAATGTTCTTTCATTTTACCTACACTTTCCCCAAAGGTTAGTTCTTCTGCAGGTGAATCTGGGTCCACAGATTCTTCCTCTGGGGAACCATATCAAAGGGGAGAAGGGAGCTGAGAAGTGTAGGACAGTAATTCTTCAGAAGCAGAATCAGAGTATTCTTACTCTTCCATTTGAGAGGGTTCTGTGGCCTGCAGCCTAGGGCTCAGGATTGTAGGAAGGATAGTGGAAGTCCCAGGTGTTGTAGGCTGCAAGGCCATAAAGACATTAAATAGGCTTTGAGAGAAAGTCTGCCAATCTGGTGCTTTCTGTAACAGGTGACACATGCTTCTGCTTCTCCTTCTTTTTGAGGGACAGCCTAGTGGGCATCTGAACAGGAAAAGGTCTAGGGTCGGACGACTGCAAAGAGACAGAGGGCTCCAACTGTCCTACCAAATGCACAGGTTCACCCTCAGCATCCGTAAAGCCTCCATGGATGTGCCTTCCAGACAGGAGTCTGTGGCATCCAAAGAGGTACCTGCTGTATCTGGGGTGGCGGAGCCTGAGCGTTCAACCAGGCCGATGTCAGCCACAGGCTGAGTGTCGGACAGAGGACGGGCGGCAACAGTAGCAGGCCTTGCAGTCTTGGCCTTCTTTTTAGGCAGTTCAGTAGGTAAGATGGCCCTAACGCTAGCCGTTTAAGATGTTGGTTTTCTAAATATAGATTAAGCATGTGGAGTTGGCTACGAAATGTTTTGGGAACAAACCCTGGCAGATGGGGCAGGCCTTGTAGTCATGAGACTTACCAAGACAAAACAAGCACAGATCGTGTGAGTCTTTGTGAAGTATCTGATGATCACACTTACACTTGTTCTTTCTGGATGACATGAAGCAGCATTAGGAAACAAGGACTGAAAAAGAAGGTTCCCCAACAGGGTACTTAACTGAGTTCACGAAGATCTGACGGACAGGAAGGCAGGAACACCTGATGTTCAACTAGTGGCTGAGAAGTTCTGAGGTCTGGTGTGTACAGACGTCACTTTTATGACCCATGCACTACTAGCCATGTCAGATGTCCCATGCACCATACAGTGACTGAAATCTTTTGTATACTAGCTGGACGTTCAGGGAGCAAGACAAAACAGCCCATACATACAGAATACTGCAATATGTGACTAGAAGGACATCTTTTGTTATGTCTAGCCAGGCTTCTGGTGCAGGGATAATAGACCCTCAGTTGCCTCCAGAAGTGGACAATCGGGCCTCCTTTCAGCAGTGCTGGTAGGGTCTCTCAAAGAAAGACTCTCTGGGCCCTTGGTTTTGTGGGCCTCCTATGCCGTGGGGGTGTTATTGACCTTTGGAGTTCCCTCCTCTGCCACTGGGGAAAGTTCCTCCATGTGTGTCCTGGAAAGGACCTTGGGATTTCCTGAACCACATCTTTCGATCACCTTACTGATTAATTGAAAACAATCTCTGAGGAGTCGAAAAATGTACATCCATTGCAGACAGGGGTCTTTCTATCCTTCTCACACCTGGATAAAATTTCTTTCACTATGGGCTAAACAAGGAGGTGCCATCAAAAGGAGCACGGATGAACGATGACTTGAAGGGCTCTGCAAAATCACATAAGCACATCCAGGCATGTCTCCTGATTGAAATGCCTGAACCCAGAGCCCCTGAGTTTCCTTTGGCTACATGCGAAATCGGCCTCATGGATGAATTCAAAATAGATTGCAGGGTAGTCAACTGAGAAGTCACAGATATTTTATTCTCTGCAGACATGGATCCTGAGAGTGTATTTGAGAGTTCCTTGATAAAATCACTCTGCAACCCAGTAAAATATGCCAAATAATTCAGCGATCTTTGGGTGAAGGTGGCTGAAGCATGGACATGCTTCCCAAACCTGTTTATTGCCTTATACTCCCTGTTGGGGGGAGGGTGAACAGTGAAACTCTCTTCAGCAATTTCCTTTCTGGTGGCATCAATAGGCACCTCTTTTTTCCAAAACTACTTATCTGAAGGTGGTGCCATAATCTTGTTTGGTCTCCTGGTTATGGGTTCAACTGTGTCGGGTTTCTTCCATACCCACTAAGAGACCCATTCAATAAGCTTGTCGGCGGGCAGAGTAACCCAGGAGGTAGAAGGGACAGTACCAAAACCGTCCAGGAATACAGACTCCCCAGATTAAGGGCTGCTGGGCATTCAGTCACCTCTCTGCTTTAGGATTTCAAGAATGTCCCCAAATAAAATATCTTCAGGAGGTGACATGGGGTCCCATCACCTTCATCAAAGTCCATATCCTCCCTAACCAACTCTTGTGGAGAGTCCAAGTGCTTCCTCTTGCACTTTTTATTCCTAGGGATCTCCTTGTTGGGGTGTTGCAGGGAGGTATCAGAAGAAATTGTAATCCTATACTGGGAAGCCTGGAGGTCTCAGACTGGCTGTCCATGTGACAAAGACTGATGAGGTTCTAAAAGCAGAGACATCAGGGTAGAAGACTGAAGATCTGAGGAGGTTAGATCAGTTCATCCTGTCAGAGAAGAGAACACCCTCTTCACAACCTCTAAGTCCGATTGCCCCACAGAGAGAGAAAAGACCTTGGTGCTGAGAAGGCGAGCTTTTTGGTCCGTAGTCCTCCCCATTCTGAAGGCAATCTTCCTGAGGAGGAAGACAGAGCTGAGCTATACAGTGCCAAGGCTCAGAGGGGCACAGATGGCTTTGACAGCTTCTGAGTCGATTCCAACACTTCAGATCCAACAGAGACGCTTCAGCTCCAAGAGCCCTCCAGATCCGAAGAAATCAGAACCAGAGCCCTCAGAGTAAGCTTTGGATCTGAGCATAAAGCTATCTCTGCATCCAAGCCAGACAGACCCAGGATGCTCAGATCCAGAGACTCAAATCACTGAAGGGATCAGAGGAGGAGGTTGCAGTGGGGGTGCACTTAATGGACAGGTCTCCTGACCTGAGGGGGTAGAAGCTGGCAAGGCACCTGTCTGAATCTGATATGAACTTCTGCATCATTCTTTCCTTATTTTCCATCAAACTACCGGATGAATGAATCAATGCCAGAGGAGGAGACTTGGAACTGCGCCTTACCAAATAGGATGAAGGCACCCTGGAAGGCACTGAGGTCGACAGAAGGAGTGTACCTAGTTCTAGGGAGAATAATAGGACTTGAAGTAGTCTGATCCGTTTTTTCATCGGATCCAAAATAGATGGATCCATAGCATTTGCCTTTCTTGGATCCGAAGGAGAAGTCTGGGACCCTCTCTATCCAATTTAGGTTGATTTTTAGATGGCTCCAAAGCAAAGGGTGATGAAGTAGAAGGCTTCAGAGAATAAAACTTTGTTTAGATTTACCTTTGGGGGATTGAGCCCCAAATAATCGCCTTTCCAAAGGAAGATGGTAATAAACCTTTTAATATTAATTTATTCTTCCCTTCAACTATAGCTCTAGGGTTGAGCCTATGACATATGGAACAATCTTCCTGTAAATGCAGAAGCCCTAGCAAATAAACACAATGTGTGGGCCTCTGATAGTGGAAGTTTGTGCCCTCACTTGATGCATTTTTTAAATCCAGAAGGGCCTTTCTCTCCCATTATGTTAGAAACTACAAATAAGTCAAAGGTTAGGAAATACAGGCTTTTGTATATACATAAAAAGTAAAGAGAGGGAAAATTCTTACAGACAGTGGTAAACCAAGTACTACACAAAATTATAGAAAGACAAAGGACAGAAAGGAGTAGTTAAATTTACTGGAGAAGGAAAGAAAGGAAAATTACCAAAAATGGTAATCGGAGAGCTACGTACTCTTAGGAGGGTAAGGAAAACACTATAATAAATGAAAATTAAGACTTAGAAGATTTCAAGGAATAAATACTAATACTTATCTTAGCTTGAGAGCTATAGCCAACCACATCTTTCATGAAAAGCAGCAAACGAGATCTGAAGTAGGAGACCAAACAACAATCCAAGACACTTGCGGAAGAAGGTAAGTCCACTCCAAGTACTGTAGCTCCTTTTCTTTAATATATCACAAGCAAAAATAATAAAAAATACAGAATATATATTGAAGTAGATGATAAAACAATTGTGAACACAAACGGCTTTTCGTCCCACCTGGTGATGAGACTTCTTCAGGTAAAGGCATTCACTAAAATCAGTGCATTTAAATACAGTCCATGGTGCCAGCATGTTGTTAGTCAGCCAATGGGTGAAGGCTATTCCTAACACACTGATGATGCTATGAGGGTCCACTCAATAAGTAATTACTTCCTTTAAGAGTTTCTTTCAAAACACCCTCTGGACCTATTAAAAGGCAAGTATGTACACACACTCTCTTGTCCAGTATTGTGACATAGTAAATCATACTCATAATATGTAAACATACAGTTATTAAAAATATTTACATATTTGAGAACCTTTTAAAAATTTTGCTGTTAAAAATGTTTGAAAATATTTACAAATATGCAAGTGCTTAAAATGCATATAACAGAATGGTGAAGTAAAAGGAAGTAGTGAAATGTACTATTGCATAAAAATAATGCATAAAAATGTTCAGAACACTTTTCTGTCTTATGCAGCATGGCATGGCATCCTACAGTTAAACATTAGAGTAAAAAATATATACATATATATTTATTGACATTTACTAATCGGGTTAGTCCAGCTGGGTTTTTGGCCCATTTTCAGTGGAGACCCAAGGAGAAAAGCTCCATGTACAGACAGTTTACAAACTTAAATAAAATAAACATTTACAGTAACAAAGGAATAAGAAATTGAGTTATACAATATCGTAAAGATACAAAGCCAAGTATGTGCACACATTGTGGTTGAAAATCAGCCCTGTACTGAACAGGGTTAAGATTATTTACATATTTACAAACATGAGTTTGAGACATCAGATGTGATGTATACATCAGAAAGAGGTAACCTCCAGTACAAGGACTGCTATTGTGAGGAGAAGTTGCTGAGCTGAGGCAAAATCAAGAGTGGAGGGGGGGGGGATCAAGTCGGGGCTTTACAAGAACAGATTTTGTTGCTGAGTAAGTGAAGTTTGAGTTTCTCATTAAAGTGGGCTGGGTGAATGGTGGAGCATATGTCTCTAGGAAGTTTGTTCCAAGTCTGGGCTATGGAGTATTTATATAAGAGTTTGCCTACAGCTTTTTTTGGTTGGTAGGTATGTAGTAATTGCTGATTAGAGGTACGGAGAGTGTGAGAAGTGTAGGTAGAAATTAAAGGAGAGAGAGAGCAGGACAAGATGACGGTTTGTAGAGAATAGAGTGTAACATTTGAAGTTGCGTTAGCAACAGTACATGGGGGAATTCCAGCCAGTTTAGGGGTATAAGGGCTAGGCAGTGGTGTGTGTTATATGGAGAGTTAGTGATGAATCTAGCAATCTTATGGGAAGTTTGTTGGAGTTTACTTGAGGTTGTGGTTTTAATGTTAGTGAACACTGGGGCAGCATATAGAAGAGAGGGGAGTAGGAGAGCTTGAGCAAGGGAGAGTCTAGCATTTGGATTTAGGAATTTTTTGTTACGATATAGTAGACCTAATTTTTGGTTTGTCTTTTTTATACATTGGAGAAAGAGCATAATAAAATTGAGTTCATCGTCAATGATGACTCCTAGAAGTATGGTGTGAGCATCAAGTTTAATAACTGTGTTATTAGAGGATGAGATAGAGAAGGAGGATTTGTGGTGGGACAGTGAGCGGGGGAGGAGTAGTAAGAGTTTGTTTTTTTTAGGGTTTAGGATGAGTAGGTTATTAGTTAGCCACTGTTCAGTAGATAAGGTTTGTTGAGAAAGAGTATGAAGCTCAGGGATGTTATCAGAGATGGAGATGAGGGTTGAATTGTAGGCATATTAGATGTGGGAGGATAGTTTATAAGATGTGTGGAGATCGTTGGTGAAGATATTGAACAGAAGGGGTCTCAGGATGGAGCCCTGGGGAAAGTACAGTTTTGTACCTACCATAAATGTAGATGTTCGAGTGCTAATACAGCTGCAGTCATAACAGATGGGTTATCCTGCCGTCAGGCGGGTCCTCTGTCTGCCGAATTCCAAAGTGTAGGTCCGGCGTCGGTTGTCGTCACTTCTTCCCTGACATCAGTGCAGCAGGGGTATTAAAAGAACCAGCCGACGCCATCTTCTTCAGTTTTTCTTGCCCCAGATGTCAGGTGCCCCCAGAAGGAAGGCAAAACATAAACTTATGTAATAATGCAATGTAATATAATCAAAAAACAGTAGTTTGCAAGCAAATACACCATAAAAGAATACCCAAATCAGGTTGTATGAGGAGGTGTTTGTCATAAGGCCAGTCCCAAGAGGGGATGGAGGGAGGGAAACCTGGACTGCAGCTGTATTAGCACTCGAACATCTACATTTATAGTAGGTACAAAACTGTACTATGTTCATCATGCATACAGCTGCAGTCATAACAGATGGGTAGAATCCCAAAGCTAAAAAGGGGTGGCAGGCACTAAGTGGAGCTAGGAGGAGCAAGGATGCCCTGCAAGACTGCTGTGGCAAAGCCCGCTCTAGATTTAGAGTAAAGTGGAAGGTGATAGTGCTTAGAGAAAGTGTGCACAGAACTCCAAGTGGCTGCTTCCAAAATGTCCTTGGTAGGAACCCCCCTGAGGAAAGCTGCAGAGGTAGCTGTGGCCCTTGTGGAGTGAGATCTGATGCTTGTAGGCACAGTTTTTCCATGAAATGAGTAACAAAAGCGTATGCAGTGGGCTATCCATTTTGAGATTGTCTGTTTGGAGATAGCCTTTCCATGAGCACCTGTAGCATAGGACACAAAGAGTTGCTTGGATTTCCTGAATGGCTTTGTCCTGTCCAAATAATAACGAAGTTGTCTGTGAATGTCCAAGGAATGTAGTAGTCTTTCCCCTTTGTTTTGTGGGTTAGGATAAAAGGTAGGTAAGTGGATAGTCTGATTCAAGGCTACACTGGATACTACCTTTGGCATAAAGGAAGGGTTGGTTCGTAAGGAAACTCTGTCCTGATGGAAAATGATGAAAGGTTGCACAGCCATGAGGGCCTGCAGTTCCGAAACCCTGCGTGCTGAGGTGATAGCCAGAAGGAAGGCTGTTTTCCATGACAAATATTGCAGTTCTGTTGAAGCAGCTGGCTCAAATGGAGGCAGGGTCAGTTTTTCTAAAATGAAGTTGAGGTCCCAAGCAGGTACTGGTGGTTTCCTTGGGGGTTTTATATTCTTAGCCCCTCTGAGGAACTGTCTTAAGAGAGGATGAGAGAATAAAGGAGGATCAGTGTTGTATTGTGCAGAAATGGCTGAAGCATGGATCTTGATGGAGGAGAAGGAAAGTCCACTGTTTAACATCTCAGCTAGGTACTGTAATATTTGAGGTAAATTTAGTTCCCAAAGATTCTGGCCCTTTTTCTGATTCCAGGCACAAAACCGTTTCCATTTGGTGGAGTAGGCTTTTGTAGTAGAAGGTCTTCTGGCCTCCAAGATGACATCCTGCACCTCCTTGGAGAGGATGGTCTGTTGGGAAATCAAGGAATCCTCCATGCGGCTAGATTGAGGGTTTTCAGCTGACTGTGAAGAGTTTTGAAGTTGTGCTGGGACAACAGAAGAGGCACTAGAGGCAGGATCCATGGTGGGGAATGTGTCAGGCTCTTCAGGAGTGGATACCAGTGCTGTCTTGGCCAGTCTGGAGCAATGAGAATCATGTTTGGCCTCTCTGCTCTGGCTTTTAATAGAACTTTGAGCAGCAGAGGAAGAGGTGGAAAGGCATAGACTGTCAATGTTGTCCAATTGAAAGAAAGTGCGTCCACTTTCCAGGCCTGTGGATGATAGGTCCTTGAGCAAAAATTTTTTCAGTTGGTAATGTCTGTGGGTAGCAAAGAGATCTATGTCTTGCTGTCCCTATGCCTGAATTATCTTTGCGAAAACTTGAGGATGCAACTTCCATTCGTGTGGATCTGTCATATTTCTGCTTAGGTTGTCTGCCAGTGTGTTTTCCTTCCCTGGCAGGAATTGTGCTTGAAGTTGGATTTGCAATTCCAGAGCCGTGTTCCAAAGGGACATGGCTAGTCTGCACAGGGGGTATGAATGAGTTCCTCCCTGTTTATGTACCACATCACTGTGGTGTTGTCTGTCCTTATCAATAGCTGGCCTGGATGCAGTAGATCTTTGAAGGCCATAATAGCATTTTGTACTGCTAGCATTTCCTTTTGATTGATGTGTAGGTGCTTCTCTTTTTGGGACCATTTGCCCTGAATGCACTGATCTGTCATGTGCGCCCCCCAGGCGTAGTCCGAGGCGTCTGTTGTGATTATTTGATTTGCTTGACGCATGCAGAAGGGGAGACCTATGTTTATTTGGCATGCTTGAGCCCACCACAGAAATTCCTTTTGAAGACATGGAATGAGTGGTATAATTGTTTCCAAACTGTGGCTGTGTTGAGACCATAAGTTTTTTAGGTACCATTGAAATTTCCTCATATGCAGCTTTGCACATGGGATCAGCAGGTCATGAATCCCAGAGCCTGCAGGACTTTCCTTGCAGTCAGCCTGGTGAAGGTTGCCATTTTGCTGAAGTATTGAGATAGTTGCCCTTGCTTCTCTGGCATGAGGTAGGCCATCTGGGTGTTTGTATTCAAGCTGGCACCCAGGAAAATTATTGTTTGAGAAGGTATTAGTTTTGATTTCTTTTTGTTGACTGTGTATCCCAGAAAGTTCAACAATTTTATTACAAACGCCAGGGGTTTCAGAAGTATGTGCTTGCTGTCCGCTTGGATCAGGCAGTCGTCCAGATATGGGTATATTTGTATCCTTTGAAGTCTGCAGAAGGCAATTACTGATGCCAGGCATTTCGTAAACACTCTGGGCGCAGTAGATAAACCAAAGGGCAATGCAGAGAATTGATAATGGGTTGAACCTGCAAGAAATCTGAGGCATCTTCTGCAATCTTGTCTGATAGGGACATGCAGGTATGCCTCCTTGAGGTCCAATGTTACCAGCCAAGACTCCTTGCCCAGCATGGAAAGAAGCTGCTGTAATGCGAGTAAATATGTGTTTAGGATGGATAAGTCCAAAATAGGTCTCCAATCTTTGTCCTTCCTTGGTACCAGGAATAGTCTGGAATAAAAACCTTGACCCTGTTCTTTTGCAGGTACCTCTTGAATAGCTTTCATGTCCACGAGAGCTGAAATTTGTTTTTGTGCCTCTGCCCTTTGATTTTGTGGCAGGTTTGACATGCCTCTCATTTTTGGAAGGGTGTGAAAGTGGAATCTGTAGCCTCTGTCTATAATGTCCAGGATCCATTTGTCTTTTGTGACAATATGCCAATTTTTTGAAAATAATGCCAGTTTTCTGCCTAAAGGTGCTGCCATTAAAGCTTTACTTGGCATGCAAAGGGGAAAGTCATTGTGTCTGCTTTCTGAATGACTGTGATCTATCTTCTCCACCTCTTGGTGTAGGTGCTTGCCATTGTCTGGCCCTAAATGAACCTTGAGATTGTCCTCTACCCCTCGGGCACCTGTATCTGCCTCTTTGAGGTCTGTCCGTGGCTGGAAAGGACCAAGTTTTTGAAGGCCAGTTTCTGCTGAAACGTGGAGGTTGTACCTGTAGGAAATCTTTCACTGTTTGCATTGATCTTGCCTTTTCCTCCATTTTCTTTAGTACCTCCTCAGCTTTAACACCAAACAATACATCTTTTTGAAGAGGTGCATCTAGTAATTTAGCTTTGACATGATCTGGTAAGGTTTGCTCTTTGAGCCAAGCATGTCTATGTATGACAGACCTTGTAACAGCAGCTCTACATGAGGCCTCTAAAGCATCACAACCACACTGCAAGGTATGTTTACCCACTTGCTCTGCACTATGCAACAAATCCTGCAACTCCTTTAAATCTGGTTGCTCAGGTTGTGTCATTTTGCTTTTCAACTGAGATAACAAAAACTGTTGATACTTTAACATATGGAACTGACAGCTTAATGCCCTCATGGTTAAAGTGGCCGAGGTGTACACCTTTTTCCCCCACCTTTCTAAAGCTCTGGAATCTCTCTCTGAAGGTAATGGGTTTTTGGCAGTAGAGGCCGTAATTCCCTTGGGACCCTGTGAAATAGTTTCTGGGTCAGCAGCATGGCTTTTGTATAGGAATTGGTGTGAATCAGGAACCCGGTAATACCGGTCAGGTTTAACAGGAGCTGGAGGTAAAGAATCTGGGTTGAGGCTGGCTTCTGTGTACACATCATCTAATATATCCAAGACAGGAGGGAGAGCCAGAGGCCTGTGCTGGGGAAGCAAGAGAAAATCCCTGAGCCTTTTCTTGGAATCTGAGTAATCTTGGCCTTCCCAGTGAAAGTGTTCCCTCAAGGTATGTAAGGTTTCCCCAAAGAATAGTCCTCGGGGAGGAATGGACTCCTCAGCATCAGAGTCTTCAAAAGGGGAATATGAATATTCCTGGTCCTCAGAATGTTCTGAGGTAATAGAGGCTTGATCTGAGGAAGGGTAGTCTTCCTCCAATCTGGGCCTTTTGTCCGAGGGGGGCTGAGAACCCCTGATAAGAGTAATCAAATCCTCAGCCATTTTGAGCATCTGTTTTTTAGGCATGGGGCCTTGAGAGGGGCTTTGTGGACCTTGTCTTTTAGTTTTCATGGCTGCTTTAGATTTTGTGAAAGCCTTAATGGAAAAGGAGGAAGGCCTGAAGACACCTTGAGAGGTGGCAGGCCTGCCTAAACTCTGAGTTTCCCCGCCAAGAGTGGCGTACACGCTATCTGTAGTTGGAATGACGGCTGAGGAGCCTGTGACCTCGGGCACAAAAGACACCGCTAAAGAAGCGTCATCGGTACTCAGGGGCTGCGTAGGTGCCTCGCTGAGAACCGGAGCACCGGTAGTCGGCTTTAGGGTGGTGTCGTTAGAAGTCGCGGACCTTGTATGTTGGTCCTTATCTTTGTGTCTTTTACTCAAAACTGGAGTCGGAGTATCTGACGACATAATGTAATTACATTTTTTACCAAAATAGTGTTGTGCGAACTCCGCCCGATGCTTAATAGTGCGTTTGTTGAATCTAGCACAAAAACAGCAGGCCGAGACGTCGTGGTCTGGGCCTAAGCAAGGAATACAGAAAGAATGGAAATCCTTATGCGGTATTTGCTTCCCACATGAAATGCAATTATTAACTTTGTCTGACATCGGTCTGAGGCAAGAAAAGTTTCCCCAACGGGGTACTTAGCTTTCAAGAAGGCTTCGGCTGAAATATTTTCATAAATCTCAGGAGCTGGCCGACCGGCACTTGCGAACTGCTTCTGCTTCAGGGCACCACGCGGCAAGGAAGACTGAAGAAGATGGCGTCGGCTGGTTCTTTTATACCCCTGCCACACTGACGTCAGGGAAGAAGCGACGACAACCGACGCTGGACCTAGACTTTGGAATTCGGCCGACCGAGGACCCGCCTGACGGCAGGATAACCCATCTGTTATGACTGCAGCTGTATGCACGATGAACATCCCCCCCCTGCCTTTTAATAAGTCATGTATATAAATATTGGGGTAAAAACTGTATATGGATACATGGAAGTACAAACAACATTCCTGTCTATACATCATGGCATAGCACCCACCATTTGAATTATGCATTACTAAATTGACTGTTGTTAAGAGTTCGTATGTGTTAGCTTGTACTGAGACAACTTACATATTTGACATAGCTAGTTTGTCCTACAATTCATCATGTCATCTCTGGAGGTTTCTTATCTTTAAAATACAACCCAGGGTAAGTGCAAGCCATAGTCCTGAGTTGCCACAATAACTCTAACCTTCCTAAATGTAAAGATTCTGGGCCTTCTATTTCTTGTATTTTAGAGCTAAGAAACCTCCACAGATAACTAACATGATGAATTGTAGGACAAACTAGCTATGTCAAATATATAACAGTTGCCTCAGTAAAAGCTCACATGTATGAACTCTTAACAGCAGTCAATTTAGCAACACATAATTCAAATGGTGGGTGCCATGCCATGATGTATAGACAGGAATGTGGTTTGTACTTCCATGTATCCATATACAATTTTTACCCCAATATTTATATATATTTTTTACTCTAACTGCAGGATGCCATGCCATGCTGCATACGACAGAAAAGTGTTCTGAATATTTTTATGCATTAGTACATTTCACTACTTCTTTATACTTCACCATTCTGTTATATGCATTTAAGCACAATTATATTTTTAAATATTTTCAAACATTTTTAACAACATTTTTAAAAGGTTCTCAAGTATTTAAATATTTTTAATAACTGTATGTTTACATATGAGTATGATTTACTATGTCACAATACTGGACAAGAGAGTGTGTATACTTGCTTGCCTTTTAATAAGTCCAGAGTGTGTTTTGAAAGAAACTCTTAAAGGAAGTAATTACTTATTGAGTGGACTCTCATAGCATCATCAGTGTGTTGGGAATAGCCCTCACCCATTGGCTGACTAACAACTTGCTTGCACCATGGACTGTATTTAAATGTGCACTGGTTTTAGTGAATGCCTTAGAAAAGCACTTTGTATTCACTGCTGTTTTATCTTCTACTTCAATATATATTCTGTATTTTTTATTATTTTTGCCTGTGCTATATTAAAGAAAAGGAACTACAGTACTTGGAGTGGACTTGCCTTCTTCCGCAAGTGTTTTGGAATGTTGTTTGGTCTCATACTTTTCCTGGTTTTGAGATCTGAAGTAGCTTAGGGTGGGTGCATTATGGGTAAGGGAGGAGCTCAAGAGTTTTTTGTTACCGCAAGGTTTAATAATGGTCGAGTCAGATCTGAGGACTGGATCCAAACCCATCAGTTGAGGACAGAATGAAAATTGACATCAGATCTGGAGTTCTGGTCATCTAGTTTTTTTTTTCTGTCAGAAACCCTGGTATGCCAGTAGTAGAGAAAATAAAACTATGGTGAGACCACTTATTCAATAGAAAGCAATGCAGAATGCTCTATTTTAATGATTTTATTTCAAACTTGTGGATAAATCTTGTGCTGTAATGATCCACTGCCTTTTATAAGGCCAGATCTGTTTCCCTTAAAATCTTGCCCATCATCATTTTCATCAGAACTTGTATCACAAACTATTTTCTCTCTTATTCATGCAACTCACCACATTCACTATCTTTATATCGATCCTTTAACTCAGCAATATAAGCAGCTACAGACTACAGGATTTTTTGCATCATAAAAATTCCAGGACTTCTTGCTGACTGCTATTTTTTCCTCTCCTCTTTGGAAGAAAACAGTATTAAACACTTTATCCCCATAGACACGCAGCTACTTAGCACATGTAATCCACTTGCAGTAAACAAAAACCCTAAAATTCTGGATAAAAAGCTCCATTTTCTGATAACCATCCTTGAAGTGTGGTAATTCCTGGAGGTTGCAGTTGGAGCATGTTTATATTATTAACTAAACTTCAGTGTTTTCAAACAGAACTCTTAAAGATGTCTTGCAGTTAGCATAGAGGATTAAGGCTATTAACTGTTAAGCTGCATACTGTGGCCCAGGGTTTAATTTTCTCAGCCTTTAGTTGACTGCTGTGTGACTTAACCAAATCACTTATGCAGACAGTGTTCTGGGAGAAATGAGAAACTGGGCTAAGCTTCTCAATGATCTCAAACTGCAAGCCTAATAACTACTTATGACTCTAAGTTCTTCACTTTTGTAGATATGTTTTCTCTACTCTAACATCATGGAATGCTTGGCTTCAGACCACTGAGTAAATATCACAGACATTGTGGAGGCACTTCTGCCTCTGAGTTCTTTCTTCAGACTGCACACTAGAAGAAAGTACAGTTGTGTACCTACCATAAATGTAGATGTTCGAGTGTATTCACTGTTGCAGTCATTACTCTTGGGTTATCCTGCTGGCAGGCTACCCTCAGTCGGCCAGAATTCCAAAGTCTAGGTCTGGCGTCGGTTGCTGTCGCCTCTTCCCTGACGTCAGTGCGCCAGGGGTATAAAAGATGCAGCCAACGCCATTTTCTTCCATTTTTCTTGCCCCAGATGTCAGGTGCCCCCAAATTGGTAGGCTGAAAAATATGCAAATAAAAATGCATGCACAAAAATAACATTTCCTTCATCTACAAGCAAATACACCAAATAGGTTGTATAGGATAGAGAAGTGCAGATAAGTCCCAGCAAAGGAAAGGGGGATGGTGGGTGGGTAACCTGGACTGCAACAGTGAATACACTTGAACATCTACATTTACAGTAGGTACACAACTGTACTATGTTCATTGTGTTTCACTGTTGCAGTCATTACTCTTGGGTTGAATCCCAAAGCTGAGGATGGGCGGCTGGGCTAAATAGGATTAGGAGAGACTATGAGGCCCTGCAGAACAGTCTCTGGACTTAGAGTAAAGAGGTAAGTGGTAGTGCTTTGTGAAAGTGTATACTGAAGTTGCAGCCTCTAAGATATCTTTGGTTGGTGCTCCTCTGAGGAAGGCTGCTGAAGTGGCTGCTGCTCTGGTGGAATGAGGCCTAATGCCCTTAGGCACTGATTTGCCATGCTGAAAATAGCATAAATGGATGCAATGACCTATCCATTTAGAAATAGTCTGCTTTGAGATTGCCTTTTTCCTTGTGATCCTGCAGCATATGACACTAAAAGTTGCTCAGTCTTTCTGAAAGCTTTAGTTCTGTCCAAGTAGAAGCGTAACTGCCTGTGTATGTCCAAAGAATGCAGAATTTTCTCACCCTTGTTCTGTGGATTTGGATAAAAGGTAGGCAAGTGAATGGTTTGGTTGAGGGCCACACTGGACACCACCTTAGGTATAAATGTAGGGTTTGTCCTCAGAGAAACCCTGTCTGGATGAAAAATGATAAAAGGTTCCACAGCCATGAGTGCTTGTAACTCCGAGACTCTTGCAGAGGTTATTGCTAGGAGCAGAGCTGTTTTCCAGGATAAGAATTTCATATCTGCTGTTGATGCTGGCTTGAAAGGAGGCAGTGTGAGTTTTTCCAAAACATAATTGAGGTCCCAGGCTGGAATTGGTGCTCTCCTTGGAGGCCTAATGTTTTTGGCCCCTCTGAGGTACTGCCTTATTAAAGGATGAGAAAAGATAGGTGGTTCCGTATTGTAATGAGCTGAAATGGCAGAGGCATGAATCTTAATTGATGAGAAAGAAAGGCCTTTGTCCAGCATCTCAGTTAGGTATTGTAAAATCTGAGGTATATTTGGTACACACGTGTAAATGCCTTGTTCCTGGTTCCAAGCATAGAATCTCTTCCATTTTTCTGCATAAGATTTTCTGGTACTGGGCCTCCTGGCCTCCAAGATAACTTCCATAACAGCTTTTGAAAGAGGAGTGTTCTGAATGGCTACATTATCTGCCATGCTGCCAGATTTAAGGTCCTGAGTTGGCTGTGCAGGATCTGATTGTTTTGTTGGGTCAGCAAGTGAGAAGTTTGAGGCAAAATCCATGCTGGACCTTGAGACAAGCTCTTTAGGATTGGGTACCAGTGCTGGCGTGGTCAGTCTGGTGCAATCAGTATAATTTTGGCTTCTCTTGTCTGATCTTTAGGAGTACCCTGGGAAGGAGAGGCAGTGGAGGAAAGGCATATACTGTTAGATATTTCCAGCTGAAGGATAGGGCGTCCACTTTCCATGCTTGCTTGTGGTAAATCCTTGGGCAAAATCTCTGCAATTATCAGTTGTGAGGGGAGGCAATTAGATCTATGTCTGGGCATCCCCATTTCCTTATTATCATGCTGAAGACTTGTGGATCCAGTTTCCATTTGTGGGGATCCATGAGGTTTCTGCTTAGTTCGTCTGCCAGAGTATTTGTTTTTCCTGGCAGGAATTGTGCTTGCAGGTGAACTTGAAAAGCCAATGCTGTGTCCCATAAGGTCATTGCTTGTCTGCAGAGGGGGTAGGAATGTGTACCTCCCTGCTTGTTTATGTACCACATGACCGTAGTGTTGTCTGTCTTTATCAGTATCTGTTCTGGATGAAGCAGGTCCTTGAAAGCTGTCAGGGCATTTTGAACAGGTAGCATCTCTTTTTGATTGATGTGAAGATGCATCTGGTTTGCAGGCCATGTGCCCTGAATACATTTTCCTGCCATATGGGACCCCCAGGCATAATCTGATGCATCTGCTGTCAGTGTCTGTGTGTCTGTGGGTAAACTGAATGGCAGACCCTTGTTGTGGTGACAGGCTTCTGCCCACCATCGAAACTCCTGTTGCAGGCAGCGAATGAGTGCAATTACTGTCTCCAGGCTGTGGTAATGCTGAATCCAAACACTTTTTAGATACCACTGCAGTTTCCTCATATGCAGTCTGGCATATGGAATTAGTAGAATGCAGGATGCCATGAAACCCAAGGCCTGCAGGATTTTCCTTGCAGATAAGTGGGTTTTTGTTGCCAATTTCTTGAAGTAGCCAGTTGCCTTTGTTTGTCTGGCGTGAGATAAGCCATCTGGGCAGTTGTATTTAAGCTTGCACCCAGGAATATTATCTCTTGAGAGGGCACTAGTTTTGATTTCTTTTCGTTTACTGTGTACCCTAAGCCAGTTAGTAATCTTTTTACAAATGCCAGATGCTGTAGAAGAATGTCTTTGTTCTCTGCTTGAAATAGGCAGTCATCCAAGTAGGGATATATTTGAATTCCTCTTTGTCTGCAAAAAGCAATTACTGGTGCCAGGCATTTTGTGAGGACCCTGGGCGCAGTAGATAAGCCAAAGGACAGTGCAGAGAATTGGTAATGCATTGAGCCAGCTATGAATCTGAGGTATCTTCTGCAAGACTGTCTGATTGGGACATG
>NC_056726.1:1817321993-1817437432 GCF_019279795.1 Protopterus annectens | reverse complement strand
TGCCTTCATATGGTCATCTTTATCAGAAAATGCAGATTGTATGAAAATGTCATACTCTTGCTCAAACACTCTCCAGTTCTCTGCAGTATTATTGTCTAGCACAAGTGCACTGGGTTTTCGGAATCCGTCTGCCATGCCAACAAAGTATGTACAAATACACTGAAAATATGGCCCTTGCAATTATGTACGAACAAGCTGTGCTATGAAAGAGCTGGTAATAACATTCAGATGCACAATAAACTCTTCAAAACACTGTACTTTGCGAAATGTGAGCTGAAATGGCTATGTTTTGTGAAATAACTTCACTGTAATACTGCACAGACATGCGAACACTTCATACACTTCTGACAACTGATATCTTTAATTAATGCGAAAAATGTGCTTAGCGAAAATTCGGTCATTTACTTTTCTTTTATTCGTTTTATGCAATTTGGACTTTATTTCAAACATTTTCTACAGTAATTAAAATGTTTTTATTATTGTCGGACATTTTGGTTTATTTAAATATAATTTAGAGCATTCTGTATGCTTTGTTTCATATTTTATGAACAAGAAATTATTTGAGCAAGTTTTAACATCTGAAATTTGTTTTTGGACTGTTTTGTGAATTGTACGTGCAGTAGGAATGATCCACTCCTGTATATTCCTCCAATACCAACCAAATGCCTCTTGGACTCAAGTTGGAGTAACTGGAACTCTTTCAGGCAACAAGTTGTTTTAGCCATGCCACTTCTGACATCATGTCGCTCGTCCCTCTTTAACATAAATGACAAACAGGCGTGATAGTGATAGTTCATTTAGATTCCTTATTCCATAGAAACACATCAAGATGGATAGCAGCATCATAAAATATAAACAAACCGATTAACAGACAGACCTTACAGACATACACGCTTACATCTGAACAGCTTACTACAAAATGGAAGTCAGGCTCGCACGTTCTCAGTATTTATGCACTTGTGTAAGCCCTTAGATAGCTTCTTAAAGATGTATACACACACATTGATGTACCTCTTTAGCTACCATAACAAAAGCCTTTTTAATCCATACTCACAAATCATCTTATTGTGTCCCCATAAATATGGGTATTACTTGAGCCTATACGTGTGGGTATATATTTTATGGCTATAGCCTTTATTTTATCTTTATTCATTTTGTGTCCTGAAAAGACTTGAGAAACAACACTGAGATGTCCTTTTCTGGATTTATCAGGTACAACATATTTGCCAATAAAGACAACTTTTCTGGATTATAATTCCAATTATATTCTTGAACTTATGAGTTCCCTATTTTCTTTGCCAGTGGCTCTAAATGTAAAGCAAATAATAAGAAAGGGGAAAGAGGACACCCGTGCCTGGTTCCTCTGTTCAGACACAACTTCTTAGATAGGAACCCTCCCACTTTAATTCTTGCCTCCTGTCCTTTGTATATTCTCCTTATTAACCTTATTATTCTGTCAGGGAATGCAAATGTTTCCGTTGCCTTTCTCAAAAAATCCCAACTTACTCTGTTGAATGCTTTCTCTCCATCAAGACCCACCAACCTCTATATTTTCTTACATTCTCCCTCCATGTGGATCAGCATTGTTGTATTAATGTTATCAAATGTTTTTCACCTCTCTTTAAAACCACATTGATCCCTATCTATCAATTTTGGCAAAACCGTTGCCATTCTTTTAGTTATTGTAGACATAAACTCTTTGTAATCATAGTTTAATATTGAAATAACTCTATATGAAGTTGGGCCTTTTCCATCCTTTTCTTTTTGTTTTGATCTTGCATGTCATGCACTGTATGTACTACTTTATACAAAGCTGTAACATCTTATAAACTGAATTTAGCTTTTCTTTCCAGATCTTCTCTGTAAAGGGTCACTCACATGGCCAGTTAGACCGCCGTGGTAAACAAATGCTAATAAATAAATATTTCCAGTTTGAGACTGAGAAAGCAACCAGGGACAATAAAATCTTTTGGCATTTCCCGGTACTAATTTAAAAAAACATGAGCTAAAGGAGGGAATTCTATTTTGAGGCAGAAGGGAGCAATCTTAAAGGTGTCTTTACTTAGAGTTTCCTATGGGTTAAAAACCTACAGAGACACTCGACAGGCACAATATGAGCTTGGAGGCAGGAGAAGATGGAGAGGGCACAAGCAACGAGTCAACAGGTGCAGAAAAGCAAGTAGTGACACTTCAAGGTTTAGATTTTCTGCAAAGCTCTTTCCTGTTTTCCTAAAGAAAATGATGGCTAAAACAAGGGACATGAAAACGTTTTTAACAGTGGAAGACCCCCATAAAAAAGAATGTACTGGCAGCATTGAATGAGTTCATTATGTAAAAGGATAAATGATCATATGAAAAAGCATGTGATAGTCTCAAAATATGATTCGCATTCTGAATGACAGCATAACCCAATGAAATCTGTTAAGTACTATACAAAAATAATTTGATTAATATAAATGTAATAGGTTCATAGGTAGGTACTAGGCTATTTGGTCCTAGGGCCTATATAAGCCTAGCCAAAAAGGTACCCTGGCTTTTGCCACCCAAGAAAATTATTTTCTTGCGCCCCTGTCGAGCAGAGCTACAGAAGTGAACCGCAGGGTGAATTTCCTATCTCCCATCCAATCATCAAGAGTTTTCTTGAAGAGTGCTAATGAGGAGCTTCGTTTGATATAGATAGGTAGTTTGTTCCAGAGTATGAGAAGTCTCTGGGATAGGAATCTATCCCTCCAGCATGTTCTGTTTATTGTGGTGACAAGGTTTAGGTCCCTAGATTGTGTAGCTCGGAGGGATTGGGATTTCTTTAAGTAGAGCATGTCCAACAGGTCTGGGTTTGACATAGCTTTGTATGTTAGGCAGAGATCGCTTCTGAGTAGACAATATGCGACGGAGTAAAGCTGGAGTTTTTTGAGATGGTCTGCATAGGGCATCTGTTTGAGGCTGATAATCCTCTTTGTGAGGTATTTCTGCGGCCTTTCCAGTTGTAGACATCGTGTGAGGTACATACCAAAAGTGGCGTTGTACTCTATAATGGGTCTAATGAGTGACGAGTTGTGGAGGACAATAACCTCTTTTTTTCCTGGATGAGAAACCTTTTGTGATGAGGTGTGCCACGTAGAAGGATTTCCTGACTACTGTGACGATATGATTATCAAACGAGAGACTACTGTCCACTTGTGTCGCAAGGTCTGTTATCAAAATTTCGGAATTAAGTAGACACTACCGCCTATGTGGTAGTTCATGGGTACAGAGTTTTTACCAAAAGCGATGACAATGCGCTTTTTGGTAATGAGCTTGAGGCCATGGCTTTGACACCAGGCATCTGTGTCAGTGAGACTCTTTTGCAGGATATCCACATCGTTAGGAGTTTTGATTATGGCTCCTAGTTTGCAGTCATCTGCGAACTTCGTTAGCCAAAGACGACCTGTGTTAACCTGTACTTCAGAAAAGTAGATACCAAACAGGAGAGGACCCAGGACTGAACTCTGTGGTACTCCACTTGTCACTGGTTTGAAGTCAGATTTGGAGTCTGCTACTTTCACAGTGTGGGTTCTTTCAGTGAGCCAGTTGGCAACCCATCTTGTGACATAGGGATTTATACCTAGTTTAGTGAGTTTATATATAATTCCAGAGTGAGGGATGGTGTTGAAAGCCTTGGCAAGCTCTAGATAGGCTGTGTGAACCACCTTACCCTCATCAGGTGTAGGAGACATGATCTGCCTTTTACAAACCCGAACTGGGTGGGGTCCAGAGTTTGGGGATTACCAGTGTCATTGTTTATAAGTTCCATGATGATACATTCCATAGCCTTGCAGACCAGGCTCGTCAGACTAATGGGGCGGTAGTTTCTGGGGTCCGTGGTGGCTCCCCCTTTGTGATGTGGGATAACCGTCGCTGTGTGCCATTCTGCGGGCTCAAAGCTTGAGGTGAGGCTATGATTGAACATGGTACTTAGGTGGGGTGCCAGTTCGTTTTGTAGTTCATGTAAAATGCAGCCTGGGATGTTGTCAGGTCCCATGGATGCTGTGTACTTGGCTTTGGAGAGTGTGGTTTTTACCTGTGCAACCATGATTACAGGAACTTTGCATTTTTCCTGTATAGAAATGGGCATTTTAGGGGGTGAGAGGGGCATAAAGTTAGCACTGAACCTATCTGCCAGGATGTTGGCAATATAAGTTGGTTCTGTATATTTAGTGCCATTGTGCTGTAACTCAGAGCAGATCTGACTGAGTGTTTCCATTGAGATTCTTGACATAGCTATAGAATGCTTTGTGGTTGTCTTTAGAATCAGTAGTGATTTTGTTTACGTAACTAGCTTTGGAGGATTTTATGAGGGATCTCAGCTTTTTACTGAGGCTGACCAGGGATTTCCTCCAATCATGGGATTTTACTCTTTTTTGCAACAGTTTCTTTCTTCTGTTGTAGAGTTTGTTTATGGCAGGGGACCACCAGATTGGCTTCCTTTTTTGGAGGATAGCATCTTGGTTCTGTTAGGGATTGCACGACCATGCACTCGTGTAAGTACTTATAAAGTGCATTTGTGTAGGATTCAGCAGTCGTACCTCTATTGTCCATCTGCATGGGTGTCGTGAAGTTTGCCACTTCTGTGTTAAGAAGCGTGAAGTTGGCTTTGGAGAAATTTTTTGCGGTGGTTTCCCTAATGGGGGTGGGGGTGGAATGTGGATGTCTAGGGTGATTAGCTTGCGGTTGGATCTGACCAACGAGGAATTGACCTCTGGTGTGGAACACCGGTTGTCCATGTCGGTAATGACCAGGTCTAGGATATTGATGCCCCTGGTGGGGGTGTGGATAAGTTGATCCAAGGCGTTGGACTTTATGAATTCCAGAAAACGGTGAGCAAAAGAGTTGGTACATGAGTAGTTTTCCCAGTTAATGATATAAGTACTCTGTCAAAATATTGCTTAAAAATATAAAAGTTGTTATTAAACTGAATGGGGGGAACATATAGTGTCTGATAAAAGTTCTGTTTTTAAGATGCAAACTGTCTATGTTGCTTTTAATAAATGTATCATGTCAATGTGGAAGGAAAGTAGTAAATGACTGACCGTAAAAGGGAACAAACGTGATAAACCCATGCGTTGTCTACTAGATTATAAACGGAGTGTCCAAATATCCCAGGTTGTGAAAGATGCTGGTTCCCTCTCTGAATGTACAATTAAAACTAGTGGGGTGCCACTGGGATAGGTTCTGGGCCCTTTTCTAAGGGAAAACGGATTTCAATTAAAGCATTAAAGAGTATTTCGTGGTAGCGTTTCTGTTCAGCAATTGTACTAATTTTGGAGAGACGTACTATCGTTGGTTTTGCTGCCTGTGATCGCTTGGTGTCTTTTTGGTGTTTATAAGTTTTGTTGGACACCTTCCTGTGTTGGTTTCTTTGTATTTATTGGATGGATCTTACGGGCAGCTCTAATTCCGAAAGCCTTCAACGAAGCTCCAAAATAGGAGAACTACGCAAGTTAGTGGGGCAGCTGACACAGCTCGTGGGTCTGCTGACTCCTTTGAGCCAATCGATGTCCACGCTGTTATCGTCGCTATCTCCCCAAGACAATCAGGAAGCAGAAAAAGGCTTCGGAGTAATGGTAGAGTAGAATTGGTTCGTGATACTCGCAAACGGACTTTGGACACTAACAATGATGTTCACAACAGTCCTTGTGATATACCCAGACTCTTTGATAGTGGTAACCACGAAGGTGGATCTCTTATAGACATTGGCAGTCCTTGTGCTTCTGCCCCTAATCAGACAACGACTAACTACAACAGACCTACAGGTACTAAAAAACTTTTTGCGGACATTTTCAATGCTAAATTTGATTTTCAGAAGAAATCAAATGTAACTGCAAATAATGGGACATATAAAACCATGCTGGAAGACTTTGAATATTTTTTAAACAGGTTAAAAATGTTGGAAATGGACAACTCCTATTTAAAACACTGTTTGTCTCTTAACATTGTGCCGAAGGGCCTCAGGATTTGTAAGCACCCCAATAATGTGATCGATGGCAGTGAGTTTCACAGTGATTTGTTAACAGCCTTTAAAAAATGTGGGGTGGACATTATGAGGGCTATTATTAAAAATAACGAACTGGAAATAGATAGACTACATGTGAAGATAGAACAACTTAACCATAATATTACTACTGACCTTGTCTACACTGTTGAGGAAGAGAAAGCAAAATACTTCAAATTATTGAAAAATTTTGAAGTTAAATGTTTTGAGGTTCAAAATAGGAAATTTAATAAAATAGAAAGAGACCTCCATGAGTACAGGGCTAAAACTCACTATCCCAAACCAAAAGCTAGGGGTAGGAATTTTACAAGCTACCAACCAGAAATACAGGATAAGGATGAAGTATTTTTTGGTGAGGAGAACTATGACAGTGATTTTCCTCCCCTAAGAAGATCTGAGCGACTTAGGTCTAAAAATAATACTGACCCTTATTCAAAAAACTACCAGGGAAATCAAAGGAGACCTCAAATGAGGAATCCAGTCAAGTGGAATTAATTAATCAGATTAAGAATACAGGTTTTAAATGGACTCGTGGTGATTTTTCTATTTACAATTTTTCCTCTTTACCAGTGAATGATGTTACATTTAACTTGTTTTCTAAAGGTTTTGGGTTCATTCCTACTAACAGGATAAACATGTTAAATTTATTGATAGATTTGAAATTATTTATTAGGAATAAGAACTTAGAACTAATATTTCAGGGCAATAGTGTTTGCAATCAAACCAACAGTTTAAGACGAAGAAGTACATTTAATCCTCCGGTACATCCCCAACTGAAAAACCTGGAGAATGTCCTTGAACATACATTCAGAAAAGCACTTACACATAACTATGTGAATTATAATTTAACATTAGAAGAGAAAAATACTTTGGATGTCATTAGTAAGGACAGTTCTCTCCGGGTGATGAAACCTGATAAGGGAGGGGGTGTTGTAATTATGGATCAAATGTCATATGAGGGTAAAATGTTGGAAATTCTTAATAACTCAGACAAATATGTTAGAATTTCTATAAACAAAATCAATATTGCTTACAAGAAGATTTATTTGCTCTTGAATGACTTGCTTATGGAAGGTCTTATTGACCAAGCCACTTATAGATATTTACACGTTGATAAGCCAAGGGTGCCTGTAATTTTTGGTATTCCAAAAATACATAAAGATGTGAATGATCCACCACTAAGAGCAATAGTGGCCGCAGAAAGCTCGGTTACAGCACCCTTGGCTAAATACGTTGACACAAAAATTAAAAAACTAGTTTCTATAAACCAGAATATTCTTAAAGATTCCTGGGACCTACTTAGAAAACTAGACCATTCCTTGTGTTCCACTGAACTTTCTTTTGGAACAATGGATGTGGTGGATCTTTTTACAAGCATACCCCATGATACTGGCTTGGAATGGCTTGAAGAAATGCTTGTTGATTACAACGGGCTGACTAATAATGAATTTAGAACAGTGTTGGTTCTTATGGAAATTGTATTAAAATACAACTTCATTTACTTTGCTGGTGAATATTACATACAAGTGAGAGGTGTGGCTATGGGGGCTCCCTGTGCCCCCACTTATGCGAATATCATCATGACATATTGGGAGAACAATTTTTTGTTGAATTCTATTTATAAGGAGAAATGGTTATTCTATGGTAGATTCCTAGATGACCTTTGTTTTTTATGGAGAGGGGATGATGCTTCTTTTGGTGACATGGTCAATTACCTTAGTGGTACTACAATTTTTTTTGAAATTTACCCACAAGTTTGATAGTGACACCTTGAATTATTTAGATATTACTATCACTAATGGGGGTTGGGAGGGTGGCCTAATGGTTAAGGTGTTTGCCTTGCAAACACAAGGTGCAGGGTTTGAGTCTCACAAGGGATAATTGGCTAGGCTTAAAATGGCTCGCAAGGGCAGTTAGCTTAGTACTAATCTATGAATCTATGAATCTATGAATCTAAAAAGGATAAACATTTTGTTTCAAAAATATTTAGGAAGGAAACCTTCTCGAATTCATATCTCCATTTTACTAGCTCACACTCTTTTTCTCAAAAAAGAGCAGTACTCAAGGGGCAATTTGTTAGAATCAGCAGAATGTCTTCTGAAGATGCAGAGTTTTTTAAAGAGTGTAAGTGGTTAAGGGTTCAGTTTCAGAATAGGGGTTATCCAAATGAACTTATAAACGAAGTCTACAAGGAAGTTTCTTTGGCCAGAAATTCTAGATTCGCTCCGATTCTGGGCACTGGTTGTGTGCAAGTGAGTCCACCGAGTAAGCCTCAAGTTGGAGACATTTACATCAACAGTATGGTAACCACTTTTGATGGACAATCAGCATCTACCAGAAAAATTATGGAAAGGGAATGGGAGAATTTCTCGAAAATTTCTGATTTAAATAATATTTTTTCTGATAAATTGAAATTTGTTTATAGAAAAGGGAAGACAATAAAAAATTATTTGGAAAATGGTTATATGGATTTAAAATCTTGTACATCTTCCAATAAGAAAGGTTTATTTAAATGTGGTGCATGTAAATATTGCCCAAATTTGTTAGCCGGAGAGAGTTATTATCTGAGGGCAAGGGACAAGAGACTGTTTTTAAGCTCTTTTGTCAATTGTAATACTAAGGGTATTATTTATTTGGCAGTATGCATGGTTTGTGGCTCATTTTACATAGGAAAGATCAAAAGAAAGCTTAAACAACATATCTACGAGCATTTATATGAGATCAGAACGAAGAAAGAAAGTAATGCACTCTATAAACATGCTTGCCTTTGTACTAAATCCAAATTTCAATTCTTTGTTTTGGAAGTGGTACAGTGCGTCCCGAGCGGTGGTATGTGGGAGACCAGGGTTGAATACAGGGAGCTTTTTTGGCAAATTGTGTTAGAATCTACCAAACCCCCAGGTCTTAACGACATGGTTTCCCTTGCACCAATTCTCAAACTGAGAGCAGCTAAATTATGAAATTTGCGACTCTATGTATATAATTTTAGTCATACATGTTCCATATTAATCTACATTTTTAGTTTTGATATTAGAAATTATACTTTATATTTTTTATTGTATACTGCATAGTACAGCATGAATATAATGATTGTATATACCATGTTTTGCATTCACTTTGAATGCTGGTTTTACTTGTTTGTATATGCTTGATATGCCTAATTGCTTAACTATTTTAATTGATTTTTAATTGAAGCTTGTATATAAGAGGTGAAGTCTGGGTATTCTGTGTTCTTTATTTCTGATGAAGTGTTTGACGAAAATGGATTTCAATTGAAGCGTTAAAGAGTATTTCGTGGTGGCGTTTCTGTTCAGCAATTGTACTAATTTTGGAGAGACGTACTATCGTTGGTTTTGCTGCCTGTGATCGTTTGGTGTCTTTTTGGTGTTTATAAGTTTTGTTGGAAACCTTCCTGTGTTGGTCCCTTTTCTATTTGGCATTATTTTCCAGATATCCAAGCCAATATCCCAGAAGTGTGGTTAACCAAGTTTGCTGATGACTGCAAACCTGGACGCTGTTATCTGCTAATCCTATAATACAAAATAGCTCTAGTAAGGATCATAGGAAGTTACTAGGCTATTGGCCCTGAGGCCCTTACAAGCCTAGCCAAGAATTTACCCCATGTTCCAACAAGTCAGCCCCCTATGCCACTGTCCAACAGGGACACAGGTGGAGTCCCTGGGGTGCATTTTCTGTTCCCCTTCCAGTTATCCAGGTTGCACTTAAAAAGGTTTAATGAGGTACTCTGCTTTACATGGAGAAGGAGTCTATTCCACAAAAAGGGGAGTCTCTGGGACACAAATCTGTCCCTCCAACAAGTCCTGTTGATGTCGCGTGTGCGGGTTACTCGAGTGAAGTTGACTTGCGGATATTCAG
Organism: Protopterus annectens; assembly: GCF_019279795.1. Taxonomy (NCBI): domain Eukaryota; kingdom Metazoa; phylum Chordata; order Ceratodontiformes; family Protopteridae; genus Protopterus; species Protopterus annectens. Next base: position 1,817,427,528 of record NC_056726.1, on the reverse strand, counting down.
CAATCCCATCAGGGCAGGGTCCAAGATTGCTTTGTATGCCAAACAGAGGTCACCCCTGAGGAGTCTGTAGGAGACATAGGGCTTTTAGCCTATCTGTGTGGGGTAGATGTTTGAGGCCCTGGATTCTCCGGGTGAGGAACCTCTGTTGTCTGTACAGCTGCTGCATGTGCTTTGTGAGGTATATGCCAAAAGGGGCATTGTACTCAATAATGGGTCTTATATGGGAAGAATACAGGGACATTATAACCACCTTGTCCCTGGATGAGAGTTCCTTACTAATGAGGTGGGCCATGTAGAAAACTTTCCATACAACGGAAGCAATATGGTGGTCAAACGTCAGTTTGCTATCATCCTGGGTGCCCAAGTCCCTCACAACTAATTGCGTGCTTAGTACCTTATTGTCAGTGTGATAATTTGTGGGGACGTCATTCTCCCCAAAAGGGATGATGATGCATTTTTTGGCATTCAGTTTGAGGCCATGTTTCTAGCACCAGTCATTTGTTTGGATGAGACCCTCTTGGAGGATGCCCACATCACTATGGGAATTGATGACAGCACCCAGCTTGCAGTCATCTGCAAACGTGATCAGCCATAGCCACTAGATTTGGCTTGCACCTCTGAGAAGTATATCCCAAACAGCAGGGGCCCCAAGACCGATCTCTGTGGTACACCACTTGTTACGGGTCTACTACTTGAAATGGCTTCCCCTATTTTGGCTAGGTGGGTTCTGTCAGTGAGCCAGTTTGCTACCCATCTGGTAACATATGGATTGATGCCTAGTTGAGAGTGTTTATCTATTATAACTGAGTGGGGAATAGTATTGAAGGCTTTTGGCCAGGTCAAGGTAGGCGGGGTGCACCGTCTTCCTCTCGTCTGTGGCCTTGGTGACTGTTTCAAAGAAGTTGACCAAATTTAACAGGCATGACCTCTCCTTGACAAACCAAACTGTGTGGGATCAAGTGTCTGGAACTTGCCAATGTCCTTGTTAATGAGGTCCATGATAATCCACTCCATGGCCTTGCAGTTAGGGTGATGGGTCTATAATTTCCTGGATTGGTGGATGCTCCACCTTTGTGCAAAGGGATGACAGTAGCTGTCCTCCACTCGGCTGAGATGAAGCTAGTACTTGGGTTTTGGTTTGAATAAGGTGCCTAATGATGCTGCAAGTTCCTGCCTGACTTCATGTAGGATGCAGCCTGGGAATGTTATTGGGTCCCATGGAGGCTGTATTTTTTTGCCTTTGAGAGGGCAGTGATGACTTGCTCCATAGAGATAAGGGGAGGGGGAAGGTACTGGGGATGTTCTGTTTTACTGATGGGGGGACAGAGGAGTGAATTTCTCACTGAACCTGTCTGCCAGCAGGTTGGCTATATCTACAGCATTTGTGTATGTGGTGTCCTTGACCACCAGTTTTGAGCAGATCTGGGTGCTTCCCTTGAGATGTGGACATGTGTGAAGAAGGCCTTATGATTGTCTTTAGTAGATGTGGCCAGTTTGGACTCGAAGTTTGATTTTGGAGGCTTTCACTAGTGCTCCTATTTGCCTTGTTCAGGCTAAGGAGAGATTGCTTTCAATTAGGCACCTGCTCATTCTTGGTCTTGGACAGCAACTTTTTCCTTTTATTAGAGAGTTTATTTACTGTAGATGTCCACCTGACAGGTTTACTGTTGAGGAGGAGGAATTTGCCCTGTCTGGTACTCCTGATTCCATGCAGCTGTATAAATGCTCATATAGTATAGGGTTGTAGTATGCACTTACATGGTGTATCAAAAATGGTCTTGTTTAAAGGCACAGTTTAGTAACATTTAGCATAAAAGTTTCTCTTGCTTTATACGTTATAAATGGTACTCCTTTTCTGATATGGTCATAAAATCTATGTACTTAAGTGGATAATACTTTTTCTCATTCGATCATCATGTTTCCACCATAGTAAGGAAATCCTTCTATTTGGCTCAGTTAATTTCAAAAGGAGCATCTTCAAGATCGAAAGAAGTTATCCTACCACTGTACTGTCTTTGTTAGACCCATCCTTAAATACAGTGGCCCCTTTGGTATGTACAAATCAAAGCATGTTGCTCAACTGGAAAGGCCCCAAAGATTTGTAACCAAAACAATTAAAGGTCTTAAAACCTTCAACTACCCTGATAGAGTAATATGACTTTCTTTATATTTGGTTACCTACAGGTTGCTGAGAGGAGACCTGTGTTTCACTTTTTGAGCCATGAAAGACCCAATCCTAGCTGACCAACTGTTTCTTCACAAAGCCAGTGGCTCTACAAACACTTGCACTAAGGATTATATGAGCACCTATATAGCTGCATGGACTTAATACCTGACAGGACCAAATCATCTTCCTCAAGGAAGAGTAAACCTGTCTGGTGGACAGCAGCAATAAACAGACTCTATAATAAAAGGAAAAAATTGCTGTCTAGGACCAAGAAGGAGCAGTTGCCAAGTTGGAAGCAATCTCTCCTTTGTCTGAACAAGCAAGTAAGGTCACTGGTGAAATCTTCTAAGGCTAACTTCCAGTCCAAATTGGCCACATCCAGTTAGGACAATCACAAAGCCTTCTTTGCATACGTCTGCAATCTCAAAGGTACCTCCCAAATCTGCTCTGAATTGGTGGTCAAGAATACCATATGCACAAACACTATAGATATAGCCAACCTGCTGTCAGATAAGTTCACTGAAATCCTCACCCCCCTGTGGCCCCCATCGGTAAACCAGGACATCCCTAGCACCTGGCCCACCCTCCCCTCATCACCAGAGAGCAGGTTATTAATGCCCTCTCAAAGGCAAAAAATACAGCCTCCATGGGACCCGATAACATCCCTGGCTGTGTCCTACATGAACTCAGGCAAGAGCTCTCAGTACTACTAGGCACCCTATTCAACCAAAGCATGTGCAGCGGCTTCATCCCAGCAGAATGGAGGACAGCCACTGTCATCTCTCTGCACAAAGGTGGAGCATCCACTGACCCAGGCAATTATAGGCCTATCAGCCTAACTAGCCTGATCTGCAATGCCATGAAATGCATTGTCATGGACCTTATAAACAAGGACATTGCCAAGCTCCAAACGCTTGATCCCACACAGTTTGGTTTTGTCAAAGGGAGATCATGCCTGTTAAACTTGGTCACCTTCTTCGAAACAGTCACCAAAGCCATGGATGAGGGCAAGACAGTGCACACCACCTACCTTGACCTAGTCAAAGCCTTCAACACTATTCCCCACTCGGGCATGATAGATACTCTCCCATCTAGCCATCAACCCATATTACCAGATGGGTAGCTAACTGGCTCACTGATTGAACCCACTCAGTCAAAATAGGGTAAGCCATCTCTAGTAGTAGAACTGTAACAAGCGGCATACCCCAAGGATCAGTCTTGGGGCCTCTACTGTTTGGGATATACCTTTCTGAGGTGCAAGCCAAAACCAGTGGTCTGTGGCTGACCAAGTTTGCAGATGACTGCAAGCTGGACACTGTCATAACTGTCATAAATTCCCCTAGTGATGTGAATATTCTCCAAGAGGGCCTTAACCAAACTAATGACTGGTGCCAGAAGCATGGCCTCAAACTGAATGCCAAGAAATGCATCATTACCCCCTTTGGGGAAAATGGTGTCCCCAATAATTATCACATTAATAGCAACGTACTAAACATGCAATCAGTTGTGAGGGACTTGGGCACCCAGGATAATAGCAGCCTGACCTTTGACCATCATGTTGCCTTCATTGTACGGAAGGCTTTCTACATGGCCCACATCATAAGTAAGGGTATTTCATCCAGGAACAAGGAGGTCATAACATCCATGTACCTCTCCCTTATCAGACCCATTATCAAGTACAATGCCCCCTTCGGCATGCACTTTGCCAAGCACATGCAGCAGTTGGAGAGACCACAAAGGTTCCTGACCAGGAAAATCCAGGGTCTCAAACACCCATCCTATATAGATAGGCTAAAATCCCTGTTCCTCTACTCAGTCTCATACAGACTGCTCAGAGGTGACCTCTGTCTGGCATACAAGGCCGTTTCAGACTCAGCCTTGATGGAGTTGCTGCAAATTTGTAAGTCAAGCTCCACTAGCGCAACCCAGACACAAGGTCTCAACCTGGTCTGTGACATTAATAGAACTTGCTGGCGGGATAGATTTGTGTCCAAACAAATTCCCCATCTGTGAAATAGACTTCCTCTTCATGTCAAGCAGACTACCTCACTAGCCTCTTTAAGAGGAACCTGGACGACTGGATGAGAAACACAAATTGTACCCCTGGGATCTCGCCTGTGTCCCTGCTGGACAGGGAAAACAAGTGCTGACTTGGTGGGAACATGGATGAAATACTTGGCTAGGCTTATAAGGGCCTCCAGGCCAATAGCCTAGTATCGTCCTATGAACCTAAATCTACACCAACAAACAAGACTCATTACAGGGATAAGTTCCTGACTCAAAGTATTCCTTACCTATGGAATAAATTACCATTCCAGGTCAACCAGAGTATTATATTGTCTACCTTTCTACCTTTAAGGCTAGTCTTGATGACAAGATCAGTAGACACAAATTTATGCGAGGTTTATGATTGATGGCCTTCTTGATTTGGGAGGTGAGCACTATTAAGTGTTTGAAAAGGGTGGAAAAATCTTTTAAATTTGTCTGCTAAAAGGTGTATGTGGCTAGGCAGCTTATGGTCACTGTGCTTGTCTAGTATGTTCCTGTGGAAACCAGTAGACAATATTTTATAGTGTTAGCACTAGGAATGCATGTCCAGTGAACCCAGGGGATTCACATTTTCCCATACCTGGATGACCTAATTCAGACCTCTTACAGGAAACTTTTCTGTTACATCTCAGCTTCGCTGAGTCTCTACTGGAAAGACTGTGATTCACTGTCAACCACAGGAAGTGTTCTCTGATGCTGCCCAAGATGTAGTCTTTCTAGGTTGGAGACCAAATGCCCCATCAGTGACAGCTTTCCTCCCTCAGGAGAAAGTTTCAACTTTGACCAGTTACTTCCAGTCCTTGCTCCTCTATCTACAGACTCCACAACAAAGATCCTAAGAGCTCTATGGTATGTCAGCTTCAATTCCGATGATGCCTTATGCCAATTTTCACCACAGTCGAAACCAAAGAAAATCTGTCAAAATGAATGCCAAAGTCAGGTTGCAAATAAAAGATGAGTGATTTTGTTGCGTTATTTCAACTGGAACTGCATCAGATAGCTCAGTAAGAGCTGGTGAATTAAGTAATCATTTACAGACGAGTAATTGCTTAAATAGGGCGTTATTTTCAACCTTTCTTTTAATATCATAAAGGTGTTCATATACTCTAATTTTTAAAGTTCTTTCAATCTTTCCTGCATAGAAAGACCAACATTGTAGGCAAAAGGGCAGCTAAACTGTTATAAACACTTTTCTAGTAATGATTTTAGTTTAAACAATATTGTTATGCTTTAAATTTAAAATTCTTTTCATCTCCCCCCTGTCCTTTATCCATTTTTACATGTAGCTATCCATCCATCCATCCTCAGCCCCTTTTTCCCATTTTGTACATGGGATCTGAGTGTCACTTCAACAGTGACAATCATCTCGAGCCAAGGTTTATACAGCCAGGTGGGTAGCCCTACCAGAATAGTTCATCCATACCATTCACTTGTGCACACATATGGCAAATTTAGAGTGTCCAGTCAACCTATTGCATGCCTTTGAGATGTGGGAGTAAACTGGAGCACCTGGAGGAAACCTATGTGACTGCAGGGAGGACATGCAGACTCCACAGAGAGGGCACCCCAGCCGAGAATCGAACCAGAGAACCTCTTGCTGTGAGGTGACAACACTAACCGCTGCACCAGTGTATATATTTTTAACCATTTTTAACCATTTTTGCAATACCAAATAGTTTATATAAATTTTTTGAATATACTGTGATTCAGATATTTAGTATGGATGTCCGCTTGTAGAAACATGATTGATTAATTGATTAGCTATTACCCAGGAACCGATGGGGATTTATTTGTCGGAATAAACTTCTTTGGTATATGCTTTTTTATTCTGATGAAGTCCCCTTTGTCGGGACGAAAGCGCTCAAATTAAAATTGTATTTGTTTCTATTGTTTTAAGTAATTTTGTTGATTTTATTTGCTAGCCATTGTTGTCACCACTCACCAAGGGTTTTTGTGGTTATTAGTGCTTTTCGCCTTCAGTTTTCCACATTCTGCTTGTTTTTTGTAGTTGTCTCAGCTCCCTGAAACTTTACTTAGCGAACCAGTGGCTTAAAGCACTTAACCAACAAATGATGGACTATGGCGCTAGTACCTCAGACATCCATGCGTTCAAGTAAAGATGTCGTGAGTCTCTTCAGAGTTTTTCTTTAGATACTCCTTAGAAAGGGTCAGAACATGAAACATGTTTCTCCTCCTTCAACCCGGTCTAAATAATCTAGAGAAGAATGGTTTCCTCTGTAAGAGGTCTTTTTAAGGTACTTCTCTAGCTTCTTCCCATTTAAAAAAGAAAAGATTTTCAGACAGTGATTCTGGCATGTAAGAAATTGGGCTGGATTATATTTCCAGAGTGTCTTCTTTTGAGTTCCCAGAATCAGAATCTGAAAAAAATATATATGTTCCTTCCCAGTACTGCAGTAGCCTTTAGGCTGTATGGGTTGTGTCTTGCTCCAGTACACAACTGGACAGCTTACAAAAACTTTGGCTCCTTCCATCACTTCTATTATGACTATTGATTGGTCAGCCCTGGGGAGGTAAAATCAGCAGTCAGATTGGAAAATCTTCCATAGATTTCATGCCACCTCATTAAGATGCTGCTCAGAGGCTTCACCAAGAGTAGCAGCCAGCCTTTAGCTCCTTTCTAGCAGATAAGTACCTTTTAGGAAACCCTTCCTCACAGAAAATGTTTGTAATTATATATAATATGTAGGGGTAGAAGGGAAACTATTAGAAACAAAGATCCTTTTCAGAAAAAGGAACAGTCCACAATTTCTGAATGACAATGCCAGCATTCTTTCTTTTTCCTTCCCCTCCTTACACTGTCTCTCAAAACCTGTCCCAACAACTGTTTTTGAAATTTCTGTTTGGCAACAGTTTTTGACAGGCTCATTTTTTTTTTCTTGAATATGTTATAGATGGTGTGCAACAAAAGACCTTTGTTTTGCAGGAGAATCTGGTTTTGTCTGGAAACATTCCTGAGCTTCTCTACTCAGTCTCAGACTTTGGCCAAGGAGTTTCCCAGGATTTTAGGGTTCATAGCATCAATCAGTCTCTTGATTCATCTTTCTAGGTTACACACATCAAAAAACACACAGACCCAACACTTGCATACTCTGTATTTTCGTGTACCAATCTCCTGCTTTATAGTACAAGAAACTGCATGAGTGAAGACTATTTAGATAACCACATTCAAGTCCCCTTTTTTCTTCTTAGCCTCCAACTCAGTCTGTAACTACAGACACCTCAGATTCAGCTTGGGGGGCAGTTTTTATGGTGATTAATGTGCAAGGCCTGTGGAATTCTTCAAACAGACCAAAGTACTTAAATGTAAGAGTTACAGGTTGTGATCCATGCATTTAGATCTCTTCTTCATCCCCAAGACCTCTCCAGATGGTTACAGACAACACCATAGTGATGTGGTACACCTACTAACAAGAGGAGACTAGGTTGTAACCTTTATGTTGGCTGGCTAAGATCATTTGGGAGTATCTCTTTAGGACTTTTCAATCCTCCAAGCTACTTATATTTCATCAGTGCAAATTATAGTGGCAAACAAGCTGGGCAGGTTCAGGACAGACACTCATAAATGGAAAGTGAAAAGGGGGTCTTCCAGGAATTGATCCACTTGTGGGAAGCACCTCAGAGATCTATTTGCCTCCTTTCAAAGCAGAGAACGTATGCTTTTTCATCCATTTGAATGTAAATGTTAAGGTGTTCTTCGTGTTTCACTGTTGCAGTCATAACTGTAGGGTGCTCCTGCCGGCAGGCAGCCCGAGGTCGGCCAGAATTCCAAAGTCTGGGTCCGGCGTCGGCTGTATCAGCAAGTACCCTGACGTCAGAACGTAGAGGTATAAAGCTGACAGCCGACGCCATCTTCTCCAGTCTTTCTTGCCGTGCGGTGGAAAGCAGCTCGCAAGTTGTTGGTTGGCGGATTCCGGACAACATGCTTTGATTGTCGTCGGTCCGAAGTCTTCTTCTTCTCTTCTCAAGCTAAGTACCCCATTGGGGAAACTTTTTTCTTGCTCCTCCAATGTCAGAAAAAGTTAATAATTGTATATCGTGTGGAAAACAAATACCTCATAAAGATTTCCACTCTTACTGTCTTCCTTGCTTGGGCCCTGATCACGACGTTTCTTGCTGTCGGTTTTGTGCCAGGTTTAATTCTCGCACGATTAAGTGTAGGTACGATTGGGCCTTGAATTATTTCGGTAGACGGTTCAATTATAGGATGTCGTCGGATACTTTACCGACAACCGTAATTCACAAGAAACGCAAGGACAAGGATAGGCCTCCGAGGTCCAAACAGGATACTTTGCAGCGGAGCCAGCCGGGTTCTGCTGTCGTCAGTGAGGCGCTTTTGCAGCCCTGTCGTCAGCCACTTCGGAACCGATGGCCGACATGGACTCCCATGGGGAGCCAACTAGGCCTAGTATTTTAGCTGCTGCAGGACCTTCGGACGTCGCTCCTTCAGATGGGTCCGGAACCGCTGTGCAGGTACCGGCTTCTGAGGGGGTTTTCAGGCCTTCTCATATCACCATTACTACAAAGACAAAGGCAAAGTCAAAGACCCCTGTTAAGCCAAAGGTTTCTTCTCAAGCTTCTTCGGATTCAGCTCCCAAGACCCAGAAACAATTATTAAGAATGGCTGAAGATTTGCTTACTATGATTAGAGGCTCTCACCCTCCTCCTGAAAAAAGGCCTGGGCAGGATATTCCTTTGGATTCCTCTGATCAGGCTTCTGTGTCTTCGGTCTCTTCCTCTGACCAGGATTACTCTTTTCCTACCTATGAGGATTCTGATGCAGAGGATTCTATTCCCTCTGCTTCTCCCCCTGAAGATTTTTCTTTTGGGGAGACTTTGCATGAGATGAGAGAGCATTTTCATTGGGAAGGTCAGGATTATTCTGCTACTAAGAAGAGACTTAGGGAATTTCTCCTTCTCCCACAACACAGACCTTTGGCTATTACTCCTGTTCTTGATATTGTGGATGATGCTTTCTCTGAAGCTAACCTGAATCCTGATTCCTTTCTGCCTGCTCCTTCTAAGCCGGATAGATTTTACAGGGTCCCTGATTCCCATCAATTTTTGTATAAGAACCCTTCTGCAGATCCTGAAACTATTTCTCAGGGTTCCAAGGCTACTAAGGCCGCTTCATCTAAAAATCCTATTCCCTCTGAAAAGGATTCTCGTGTCTTGGACAGATGGGGCAAAAAGGTGTATACTTCTGCTACTCTTTCTATTAGGGCTTTAAATTGCCAGTTTCATATGTTCAAGTATCAGCAATTTCTTTTGTCTGTTTTAAAGCAAAAACTTTCTACCTTTCCTGCATGTGCAGAGGATAAGGAATTACAGGATGTATTGCATACAACTGAACAAGTTAGCAAACATAGTTTACATTGTGGTTTTGATGCCTTGGAGGCTTCTTGCAGGGCCGCAGCCTCTGGTACTGTTATCAGGAGACATGCTTGGCTTCGAGAGCAGAATTTACCTGAGCAGGTTAAGGCTAAATTGTTAGATGCCCCTGTTCAGCATGATGTTTTGTTTGGGTCTAAGGCTGAGGAGGTTATTAAAAATATGGAAGATAAAATGAAATCTATGCAGACTGTTAAAGATTTCTTACAAGTTCAGCCTCCTAGATTTTCCAGAAATTGGCCCTCCAAAAATTGGTCTTTTCCCACGTCTGACAGGCCTCAAAGGGGAAGATATAGACGCTCCAGAGGTCGGGCTCAGGCCTCTTACAGGTCCAGACAATGGTCTGCTTCATCCCCTAGAAGGGGAGAAGACAGATCTCAATCACAAAGGAAGCAGACCCAATGACTCCCTCTGTTGGGCTACAGGTCCTCCTTGCCTGGAAGCCCCTCTCGGAGGAAAACTTTCTCTTTTCTACCAAAATTGGACACATATTACCCAAGACAAATGGGTTTTAGACGTGATTTTAAGAGGTTACAAGTTCCACTTTCATACTCTACCAAGGTCTTTCGGTTGGCCAGATCTGCCAAAACATCAATGGTCAGAGGCCTTAAATCAAGTGGACGCTTTATTGGCCACGAGAGCTATGGAACCTGTTCCACTTTCAGAAATGGGAAAAGGTTTTTACTCAAGACTATTTCTGGTCCCAAGAAAACAAAACTCATGGAGACCTTTTCTGGACCTTTCAGTATTGAACACCTATCTGGAAATTCCAAAATTCAAGATGCTTACTCTACAACAACTTATTCCAATGCTCTCCCAGGATGCTTGGATGGTGACATTGGACTTAAAGGAAGCCTACTTACACATCCCCATCAGGCAGGATCGCAGAAAATACCTCAGATTCAAGGCAGGTTCGAGGCATTTTCAATTCTCTGTACTGCACTTTAGCTTATCTACTGCGCCCAGAGTCTTTACCAAGTACCTGGCTCCAGTAGTAGCTTATTGCAGACTCCAAGGGATTCAAATTTACCCCTATCTGGACGACTGCCTTATTCAGGCGGACAGCAAGGACCTTCTACTTCAACACCTGCAGTTTGTTCAACGTCTACTCCTTCTTCTGGGATTTTCAGTGAACACAAAAAAGTCACATCTGATCCCCCTCTCAGCAAATGATTTTTTTAGGAGCTCTTCTAAACACAAGCTTGCAAAGGTCCTTCCTCACTCCAGAAAAACAATTACAACTGGCCTCAATTTTCGAGACCTTGGCTACTTTAACTCAGCTCACTGCAAGGAAATTCCTGCAGGCATTGGGCTACATGGCTTCTTGCATCCTGTTGATTCCAAATGCAAGGCTTCATATGAGAAAACGTCAATGGTACCTAAAGAGTGTATGGTCACAGCATTACCACAGTCTGGACACAACAATTCCACTGATTTCCTGCCTCCAAAAAAAATTCCTTTGGTGGTCCAGGGCTTGTGCTTTAAACGAAGGGAATCCTTTTCGTCTGCCTCAACCTTCTCAGATCATAACCACGGACGCTTCGGATTATGCTTGGGGAGCTCATTTTCAAGACATTTGCCAGCAAGGCTCTTGGTCAAAGAAGCATCTTCCCTGGCACATCAACTTGAAGGAAATGTTGGCAGTCCAAAATGCTCTTCTAGCCTTCCAGAATCTCTTACATCCAGGGCCTCTTCTGATTCGTACAGACAACACCACAGTCATGTGGTACATAAACAAGCAAGGGGGCTCTCACTCTTACCCCCTCTGCAGACTAGCCATGAGTTTATGGGACACAGCTCTAAATCTGAATCTGCATCTTCAAGCTCAATTCATTCCAGGAAAACAGAACCTCTTAGCAGACAGCCTAAGCAGAAACCTGTCGGATCCTCACCCCAACTTGTTCAGCAGGATTACTGCAGTTTGGGGTTGTCCTCAGATAGATCTATTTGCATCTCATCTCAATCATCAGTTACCTCTTTTTTGCACCAGGTCCTTCCACAAAACAGCGTGGAAAGTGGATGCCCTGTCATTCAGCTGGAGGAATCTTTCGGGATATGCCTTCCCTCCTCTTCCTCTTCTGCCTCGGATGTTACTGAAAATAAAACAGGACAAACCAAAGATTATCATTCTGATAGCTCCAAACTGGCCAAGGCAGTTTTGGTATCCAACTTTGAAACACCTATTCTTGGAACCTCCATGGATTCTACCTCTGATACCTTCTCTTCTGTCCCAGCATCAGGGTCAGATGCTGCACTCTTAAATCAAGACTCTATGCCTGGCAGCTTGGCTCTACAAGGGCCTTTGATTCCTTCTTCTCTTCCCAAACAAGTTTTGGATGTTCTTTTAGAAGCTAGGCGGCCTAGCACTAGAAAATCTTATGCTTCTAAATGGAAAAGATTTTGTATTTGGATGCAGGATCGAGTTTCATATCCTCTTTTGCCTGATATTTCTTCCATTTTACTTTACCTCTCAGACCTTTTGCTTAAAGGCCTCTCCTTTTCCTCCATAAAAATCCATGCTTCTGCTATCTCGGCTCATTTCAACACTGACCCTCCCATTTTTTCTCACCAGCTGGTGAGACAATTTTTGAGAGGAGCTAAGAATTTAAGACCTCCCAGAACTTCTCCTGTTCCTGCTTGGTATCTTAATTATGTCTTGGAGAAACTTACTTTGCCTCCTTTTGAGCCTGCTGCTGCTTCGGATATCAAGTTCTTATCCTGAAAAACAGCTATCTTATTAGCATTGACTTCTGCTAGAAGGGTTTCAGAGTTACAAGCTCTCATGGCTGTGGACCCATATCTTATCTTCCACCAAGACAGAGTTTCCTTGAGGACCAATCCTACATTTATGTCTAAGGTGATTTCAAAAGTGGCTCTAAATCAGACTATTCACCTTCCTACCTTCTTTCCAAATCCTCAAAATAAAGGGGAAAGGATCTTACACTCATTGGACGTACACAGACAACTATGATTTTACCTGGACAAAACTAAAGATTTCAGGAAATCTGATCAATTGCTTATCTCTTATGCCTCCAGTTCTCTAGGTAAGGCTATTTCGAAACAAACTATTTCCAAATGGATTGCTCATGGAATAAGGTTTTGTTACTCTCACCATGAGAAACAGATTCCAGGTATTGTTAGAAGTCATTCTACTAGAGCAGCTGCCACTTCAGCAGCTTTTCTCAGAGGAGTTCCTACCAAGGACATTCTGGAAGCTGCCACTTGGAGTTCAGTGCATACTTTTTCTAAGCACTATAATCTTCCTTTGTATTCTAAGTCTAGGGCAGGCTTTGCCTCTGCTGTTTTGCAGGGCCTTCTAGCTGCCCCTTCTTCTGCATAACCTCCTCCCTCATTCACAGCTTTGGGATTCTACCCTACAGTTATGACTGCAACAGTGAAACACGAAGAACATAGTGCAGTTGTGTACACCTACCATAAATGTAGATGTTCGAGTGTCTTCACTGTTGCAGTCGGTGTTTCCCTCCCACCAATCCTCTCTATTTTTCACTTGGTATCTCTTCCATTTCCTTTGTGGTGTATTTGTGTTTCTGTTTGGACACCTTTTGGTTTCTTTGTTGGGGGTTTCTGACATCTGGGGCAAGAAAGGCTGGAGAAGATGGTGTCGGTTGTCAGCTTTATACCTCTACGTTCTGACGTCAGGGTACTTGCTGGTACAGCCGACGCCGGACCCAGACTTTGGAATTCTGGCCGACCTCGGGCTGCCTGCCGGCAGGAGCACCCTACAGTTACGACTGCAACAGTGAAGACACTCGAACATCTTCATTTATGGTAGGTGTACACAACTGTACTTTAGGCATTTCCACCCTTTCAGTTGATATCCAGAGTAATTCTGAAGATTCAGAAGGACTCTTCAAATTTTTGTGGTGACCCCCCCCCCCAAAACACAATTTTGGCCAAGGCTTTTTCATACTCCTTTACAAGGTATATCTTATTGCTGTTTCTGCCCATGAGTCCTGCACTTTCTTCAATGTTTTTAGTAAAAGACTTTCTGTAAGGAGTACTCCTGAGGCCATGATGTTAACAGGTTGCTCCTTCCTCTGTCTTAACCTTTGACTGGAAAAGTTACCCACATCTTCATTTCAACCTACACATCTAACCGACTTAAGGTTATTACATGGAAAACTGTTCTCCTTATTGTTCTGACATCTGTAAGAAGAGTATCTGATTTGCAAACTTTCATGGTGGGTGAAACCTGTCTGGCTTCCAGTAGCCCAAGGTGGTTTCAGAGTGTAGTTGAATCAGGGCATCAGTCTCCCAGAGTTCTATCTTGGTCCTCTGAACACTGATGAAAGGATTCTCCTACTGGAAGTTGGCCACCCCTGATTATTATATTGACAACACACCCCTGAGAACTAATTCAGTAGTCGGGGACTTTGGGACACGTAAACTGTAATCTAGCCTTTAACCATCATATGTGCTATGGTAGTGAGGAAATCATTCTTTGTTGGGCAATTAATTCCAAGGAAGTCATTGTTCCACTGTATTCGGCACTCATCAGCACTGTCAATTACAGTACCCCCTTTGGTGTGTACCTAACCAGGCACATCCAACAGTTGGAATGTCCACAGAGGCTCCTCACTAAAATAATACAAGGCATAAATAACATGTTCTGTGCTGACCACCTCAGAGCCCTATCCCTGTATTCTGTCTCATACAGGCTGTTTTAGAGAGATCAATGCCTGATTTACAAGGCAACTTTTGATCCCACTCTAATGGACCTTCTGCTTATCTACAAAAAAGACTGCACCAGAATTATCCATTCTAAAGACATGAACTTTTCCTGTGATTTAAATAGGAACTATTGGAGAGACAAGTATGTATCATAGAGACTACCCATTTCTGGAGCAGGCTTCCCTTCCATCTGAAGCAGAGTTCCTTCTTAAGCCACTGCAAGTATAACTTGAACAACCAGATGGGGAAATGGAAATTCACCCCTAGTTTGGCACCTATATCTCTAGTGAAGACAGGCAACCTGTAAATGGTTCATCTCTCAAGCCCCTACTTACACTACCAAGGGTACCAGACCTCGTCATATTTGGGATGCATGGCTAGGCTTAAAAAGGTCCCAGGGGTGGTTAGGCTAGTCCACACCTGTGAACATTCTGTGGCTGTACGTAAGTGGCTCAGGTGCTATCTTGACAGGTACATGTCCTATAGAAAAGATAATCAGCTATTTATTTCTTATGTTGGGACTAACAAAGGACAACCCATGTCAAAACAGACTTATTTCCAGTTGCTTCTTTCATCATCATACTCCTTTTTTCCATATTCTACATGGGGGCAGGGTGTCATGTTAACTGTTGCCATCTCTCTTGGTTCAGTGCCACACACCTAACTTCTTCAGCACTCCTGCCCAACTATCGCAGATCTTCTCTCTCACAATCCATCCACCTCTTTGCTGAACATCATCGTTTCCCCTTACCTTCTTCCTGTCTGTCCCAAATCTTCTTTGCCAGATTGTCTTCTGCTTTTCAGCACATATATCCAAATCACCTATTTTAGTTGGTTGTCCTCTGCTGTTGTTTTTGATATATACCCACCATGGTAAACCAGTTCCAGGCAGTATCGAGAAGCACTCTGCTAGGACCTTATCTTCTTCAATGGCATATTGGAAAGGGGTTGACTCTAGTACTGTAGAAACAGCTGTGTGGTCCTTTGTATGCACTTTTCAAGGCATTTCAAACTGGATTCCTTTTACTAGATCCAGAACTGGCTTTCGGGGACCATTTTCTAGGAGTTCCTAGATCCATATCCTTCCTTCTCCTAGGTTGGATAAGTTTTGGTAATCAACTCAGATAGCCTAAAAGCTACTGCGGCAGTAGGAGTGAAGAACCTAGTGCAGTTATGTAAGTTGCATTTGCCCATAACAGTAGGTGTTTCAATTCCTCACTGCTACCACCCTTCATCCCTTTTTGTTGTATGTAGTTTTATTGAAAAATAGTTTGGTGGTTATTTCTTGTTTGTTTACTTCAGGATGAGTATGCTACTTAACTTTTAACTAAGAAAATCCTGAAGATTTTCCACCCCGTTGATTTTCTCTCTACGGGGATGACTAGTCAAACATCAGAGTAGAAGTGAGGGAGGGAGCCTTTGGAAGCTGGACAGTTGATGTCTTGGGGCAAGGCACAATCCATATCGCCTACAGACTACTGCAGCAGAGAAAGATTCAAACATGTATTGTGGGTAAATACAACTTGCACATCTTGTTTTTTTTTTTCTTTGGATTCTCCAGTGGAAGAAATTTCCTTATATAATTCTACAGGCAGAATGAATGACCTGTTTCATTGGGAGAAAAAATATTTTAACCTTTTACAGGTGGAAACCCTCTAAGCCTTTTGTTATACCTGTTATATGATCATTAGAGGATGCATTTAATGCTGTTTATGCTTCATCTGATGCTCAGGCCCCTGCACCTAAAAAGCCAGACAGGTTTTACAAGGATCCTCAAACACATACTTTGTTTTTTAACCCTGTAGCTGACCCATCTATTTCTGTAACAAAGCTCTAAACATCTTAATACTTGTAGTCCTATAACCTCAGACAGGATGAGAGTGTCTTTGATAGGTATGGGAATAAAGTTTCAACATCTTCCACCTTTTCCTTCAGAACAGCCAATTGTCGAGCACACATGGCTGTATATCTTTGGCAACCTTTGTTGACATGAATAAGTCAGTGATGGAGTTACCATTTTCTGACATTAAGTCCTCATTACTTTCCATGATTTTCTTAATCACACAAGTCACTAAACCTTCTTTGAAATGTTTTTTTTGATGCTGCAGATGCAGTGTCTGAGGCTGCAGCTACTGGATCAGTGATGTACAGTTATGCATGGTTAATAATCTTCCTGAGGATATCAAATCTCAAATTCTTAATGCTCCCCTTGATAAGGAAGTATTATCTGGCACTTCATCAGCTGAAGTCTGGAAAAGATTTGATTTTTGGAGGTGGGATGGGGGGGGGGGGGGCTGATCCAAAGGATCAGGCAAATATTTCACTCCTCTATTCCCAAATGTAATATAAATTACCCTTTCAGACATGGGTCATCGTATAGAAAATCCTTTAAACAAAAATCAGTAAAACAACAATTCAAGAAACAGTGGCAGGGCAGCTATTAAAAAAAAAAAAAAAAAAAAGCAGGGGACACGAGGCCAAATCATAGTCCAAGAAAAAATGACTGACTATGCCCCACCTCCTTTCCCTACCCTGACAACTATCAAAACCATTCAATAAATCTTTATCATCCTCTGTGGAAGCAGGGCACAACAGATTTTATGGATACTAGAAGTCCTGCAAATGGGTACAGGTGGCAGTGGGACTCTCTCCCACCAAACCTCAGAATACACACGTGTCCCTCAAAACCAAATCCAACTCTTTCTTCCCATCATTTATGTGCTATTCCAAGATGTAATAGAACCTGTACCAGAGAATTAAAAAGGAATAGGACTCTATTCTAGTATCCAAAAAATTGGGAACCGGAAGGCCTTTTTTGGATTTGGCTTTCATAAATCTTTACATCAGTATTCCAAAGTTCAGGATGCTTATGCTGCAGTTTCTCTTCCCCTGATTCCCCCACTGAGTTTCTTGGTGACTCTAGACTAAAAAGATACTTATCACCATATTCCCATTCAAAGAAAATTCAGATGATTTTTAAGGTTTTCTGTTTCTGGCTCACATGTTCAGATGTTCCTCATATACATCACTGCTGCAGTAGCCTTAGCTATATGGGTTATATCCAGCATAGGATTTAACAGCTGGCCAGCTTCCAAAACTACCAGGGCACCTTCTACATGCCCAAACTGTTAGCTGAAGCTGAGTTGACTAAATGTCAGGTTTAGGTTCCAAGCTCTTCAAAGGTTTCCTGCCACCAAGAAAAGTGTTCCTGCAGACTTTCAAGGATTGAGAGTTGGCTAACTGTTCCATTGTTGAGCAGATAAGTTCCTTTAAGGGAAAAAAAAAACTTCTGCCTTACTTTTTACTTGTCAAAATTATTTTCTTCTGAGAAATAAGTACTTTTAAGCTATGAAAAAGTATAAAGCTAGTTTTTGCTACTTTCCTGTGTTACAAATTACGGTACTTACGTATTATCGCAACCAGATTTTCGCGGTTGTGAATTTAGTCCCATGTCTGAGACAGCAGGTCTATTAAGCTGGAAAAGGGAGTTAAATTGTGGCACACATGGTTTTGAGGCAGGGAGAGGACTAACTGCCAAATTTTGGAGTCCTGACTGGCATGTCTCACTTTGCCAGTGAACTACATACTGCTGCATGCAGCGCATGGTAGATCCTGCCTTCCTGATTACAAGCGCAATATAGGCTAAGTTAATCGGGAATATACCATCCTTATGTTCATCGCCAGTACTCAGATTTTATTTTCGTCATCTGAAAGATTTTGACCGGCTATCTCTATGATGTTCATCGTGCATACAGCTGCAGTCATAACAGATGGGTTCTCCTGCTGTCAGGCGGGTCCTCGGTCGGCCGAATTCCAAAGTCTAGGTCCGGCGTCGGTTGTCGTCACTTCTTCCCTGATGTCAGTGCGACAGGGGTATAAAAGAACCAGCCGACACCATTTTCTTCAGTCTTTCTTGCCGCGCGGTGCCCGAAGCAGAAGCAGTTCGCAAGTGCCGGTCGGCCAGCTCCTGAGATTACGAAAAATTTGGAAAACCGAAGTCTTCTTAAAAGCTAAGTACCCCGTTGGGGAAACTTTTCTTGCCTCAGACCGATGTCAGACAAAGTTAATAATTGTATTTCTTGTGGGAAGCAAATACCGCATAAGGATTTCCATTCCCTCTGTATACCTTGTTTAGGCCCAGACCACGATGTCTCGGTCTGTCACTGTTGTGCTATATTCAACAAACGCACTATTAAGTGTCGGGCGGAGTTCGCCCAGCATTTTTTTGGGAAAGCATTTAACTATACCATGTCGTCGGATACTCCGACACCAGTTTTGTCTAAAAAAACGTAAAGACAAGGACCGACAATCGAGGTCCGCGGCCTCTACCGACAGCACTCCAAAGCCGACTACACGTGGTCCGGTTCTCAGTGAGGCGCCTACGCAGCCCCTGACTACCGACACATCCTTGGCGGTGTCTCCTGTACCCGAGGTCGCAGGCTCCTCGACCCACACCCCGACTACAGATACCGAAGCCACTCTTGGCGTTGAAACACAAAATGTGGACAGGTCCACCTCCACTCAAGGTGTCTTCAGGCCTTCCTCTTCTTTCTCTATCAAGGCTTTCACCAAGTCTAAAGCAACCATGCACCCTAAGAGACCAGTTACACAGGGCCCATCTCCAGGCCCCATGCCTAAGAAACAGATGCTTAAAATGGCTGAGGATTTAATTACTCTAATCAGAGGTTCTCAGCCACCTCCGGACAAAAGGCCCAGAGTGGAGGAAGATTCCCCCTCCTCTGATCAGGGCTTCATTATTTCAGAACACTCTGATGATCAGGAACAGTCTTACTCCCCTTTTGAAGACTCTGATGCAGAGGAGTCTATTCCTTCTGTATCCCCCCTGAGGATTTCTCATTTGGGGAAACTTTGCATACCTTAAGGGAACACTTCCACTGGGAAGGCCAGGATTATTCAGATTCCAAGAAAAGGCTCAGGGAATTTCTTTTGTTACCCCAGCACAGGCCTCTGGCTATACCTCCTGTCTTGGACATCCTAGATGATGTTTACTCGGAGGCCTGCCTTAACCCGGACTCTCTACCTCCAGCTCCAGTTAAGCCTGACAGGTACTACAGGGTTCCTGACTCACACCAATTTCTTTACAAAAGCCATGCTGCTGACCTAGAAACCATCTCACAGGGACCCAAGGGAGTTAAGGCTTCCATTGCCAAAAATCCATTGCCTTCAGAGAGAGATTCCAGATCCTTAGAAAGGTGGGGGAAAAAGGTATATACCTCGGCTACCTTAACCATGAGGGCCTTAAACTGTCAGTTTCATATGCTAAAATACCAACAGTTTCTGTTATCTCAATTGAAAAGTAAAATGTCACAATCTGAACAACCAGACTTGAAGGAGTTGCAGGATTTGATGCATAGTGCAGAACAAGTGGGTAAACATACCTTACAATGTGGTTTTGATGCTCTAGAGGCCTCATGTAGAGCTGCTGTTACAGGCTCAGTCATACGCAGGCATGTTTGGCTCAAGGAACAAACCTTGCCTGATCATGTAAAAGCTAAATTACTAGACGCCCCTCTTCAAAAGGATGTACTATTTGGGGCAAATGCTGAGGATGTATTACGGAAAATGGAGGAAAAAGCTAAATCAATGCAAACTGTGAAAGAATTTCTGCAGGTTCAACCCCCACGTTTTAGTAGAAATTGGCCTTCCAAAAACTGGTCCTTTCCTGCCACGGACAGACCCCAAAGAGGCAGATACAGGCGCCCGAGGGGCAGAGGACAATCACAAGGATCGTATAGAGGCAGACAATGGCAAGCTCCTACACAAAGAGGTGGTGAGGACAACTCACAATCTTTCAGAAAGCAAACCCAATGACTTTCCCCTTTGCAGGCCAACCAGGTCTCAAATGGCAGCCCCCATAGGAGGAAAGCTGGCATTATTCTCAAAAAATTGGCATGTTGTCACAAAGGACAAATGGATCCTGGACATTATAAACAGAGGCTACAAAATTCATTTTCATACCCTTCCAAAAATGAGAGGCATGCCAAAACTGCCACACAATCAAAGGGCAGAGGCACAAAAGCAAATTTCAGATCTTATAAACATGAAAGCTATTCAAGAGGTACCTACACATGAACAAGGTCAAGGTTTTTATTCCAGGCTATTTCTGGTGCCAAGGAAGGGAAAAGATTGGAGACCTATTTTGGATCTTTCCATCCTAAACACATCCCTACTCGTACCAAATTCAAGATGCTCACTCTACAGCAACTTCTTCCCATGCTGGGCAAGGAGTCTTGGCTGGTAACATTGGACCTCAAGGAGGCATACCTGCATGTCCCAATCAGACAAAATTGCAGAAGATACCTCAGATTTCTTGCAGGTTCAACCCATTATCAATTCTCTGCATTGCCCTTTGGCTTATCTACTGCGCCCAGAGTATTCACAAAATGCCTGGCATCAGTAATTGCCTACTGCAGACTTCAAGGGATACAAATATACCCTTATTTGGACGACTGCCTGATCCAAGCGGACAGCAAGCACATTCTTCTGAAACATCTGGCTTATGTAATAATGTTATTAAACTCTCTGGGATACACAGTCAACAAAGAGAAATCAAGGCTAATACCCTCTCGGAATATAATTTTCCTGGGTGCCAATTTGGACACAAACACCCAGATGGCCTACCTCATGCCAGAGAAGCAGGGGCAACTAATTCAGTATTTCACAACACTGGCAAATTGCACCAGGCTGACTGCAAGGAAAATCCTGCAGGCTCTGGGATTCATGGCATCTTGCATCTTGCTAATCCCATGTGCAAAGCTGCATATGAGAAAACTACAATGGTACCTAAAAAACATATGGTCTCAACACAGCCACAGTTTGGAAACAATAATACCACTACTTCCATGTCTGCAAAAGGAATTTCGGTGGTGGGCTCAAGCATGTCAAACAAACATAGGTCTTCCATTCAGCAAGCCTCAAGCAAATCAAGTCATCACAACAGACGCCTCGGACTACGCCTGGGGGGTGCACATGACAGACCGGTGCATTCAGGGCAAATGGTCCCAAAAAGAAAAGCACCTTCACATCAATCAAAAAGAAATGCTAGCAGTAATAAATGCTATTATAGCTTTCAAGGACCTTCTACAACCAGGTCAACTATTGATAAGAACGGACAACACCACAGTTATGTGGTACATAAGCAGGGAGGAACACATTCCTATCCCCTATGCAGACTGGCTATATCACTTTGGAACATGACCATGGACTTACAAATGGAACTACAAGCAAAGTACTTGCCAGGCAAGGAAAACACGCTGGCAGACAACCTAAGCAGGAATATGACAGATCCATACGAATGGATGTTGCATCCAAAAGTTTTTACAGAAATAATCCAAGAATGGGGAAGGCCAGATATAGATCTCTTTGCCTCCCACAAAAATCATCAATTGACAAAATTCTGCTTGAGGACCTTCCATCCAAAGGCCTGGAGAGTGGACGCTCTCTCTTTCAGTTGGACATCAATGACAGTTTATGCCTTCCCGCCTCTTCCTCTGCTGCCCAAAGTCCTATTGAAGACCAGAACAGACAAACCAAAGATGATCCTCATTGCTCCGGACTGGCCAAGGCAACACTGGTACCCACTCCTGAGGAGCCTGACGCATTCTCCTCCATGGACCCTGCCTCTAATGCCTCCTCTTCTGACTCGGCACAGCTTCAAAACTCTTCACAGTCAGCTAAAAACATTCAATCTAGCCGCATGGAAGATTCCTTAGCATCACAGCAGGCCCTACTCTCCAAGGAGGTGCAGGATGTCATTTTGGAGGCCAGAAGGCCATCAACTAGAAAAGCTTACTCCACAAAATGGAAACATTTTTGTGTCTGGAATGAGAAAAAGGGCCAGAACCCTGGAAAATTGAATTTACCTCAACTACTACAATATTTGGCTGAACTGCTAAGCAGTGGACTTTCGTTCTCCTCCATCAAAATCCATGCCTCAGCCATTTCTGCAGAATACAACACTGGTCCTCCTTTATTCTCTCACCCTCTTTTAAGACAGCTCCTCAGAGGGGCTAAGAATTTAAGACATCCAAGGAAACAACCAATACCTGCTTGGGATCTAAATTTCATTCTGGAAAAACTGACTTTGCCTCCTTTTGAGCCAGCTGCCTCATCAGATTTGCAATATTTGTCCTGGAAAACAGCTTTCCTTCTGGCTATCACTTCAGCTCGTAGAGTTTCAGAACTACAGGCTCTCATGGCTGTTCAGCCTTTTATCATCTTCCATCAGGACAGAGTTTCCTTACGAACCAACCCGTCCTTTATGCCTAAAGTGGTATCCAGGGTAGCTTTAAATCAGGCCATACATTTTTACCTACTTTTTATCCCAATCCTCAAAACAAAGGGGAGAGATTACTACATTCCTTGGACATCCACAGGCAACTGCGTTATTATCTGGACAGAACAAAACCTTTCAGAAAATCAGAACAGCTCTTTGTGGCCTATGCGGTAGGAGCTCAAGGAAAGCCAATTTTCAAGCAGACAATCTCAAAATGGATAGCCCACTGCATACGCTTTTGCTATTCCTTTCATGGCAAAGCTGTTCCTACAGGCATTAGAACACATTCCACCAGGGCCACAGCCACCTCTGCAGCCTTCCTCAGAGGAGTTCCTACCAAGGATATTTTGGAAGCAGCCACTTGGAGTTCTGTGCATACCTTCTCCAAACACTACAACCTACCATTATACTCCAAATCTAGAGCAGGCTTTGCCACTGCAGTCTTGCAGGGCATTTTGGCTTCTCCTAGTTCCACCTAGTGCCTACCACCCCTTTCTTAGCTTTGGGATTCTACCCATCTGTTATGACTGCAGCTGTATGCACGATGAACATAGTACAGTTTTGTACCTACCATAAATGTAGATGTTCGAGTGCTAATACAGCTGCAGTCCAGGTTTCCCTCCCTCCTTCCCCTCTAGGAGTATTCTTTTATGGTGTATTTGCTTACAACTACTGTTTTTTGATTATATTGCATTGCATTACTTCATAATTTTATGTATTGCCTTCCTTCTGGGGGCACCTGACATCTGGGGCAAGAAAAACTGAAGAAAATGGCGTCGGCTGGTTCTTTTATACCCCTATCGCACTGACGTCAGGGAAGAAGCGACGACAACCGACGCCGGACCTAGACTTTGGAATTCGGCAGACCGAGGACCCGCCTGATGGCAGGAGAACCCATCTGTTATGACTGCAGCTGTATTAGCACTCGAACATCTACATTTATGGTAGGTACAAAACTGTACTTTTTTGTCCCCCGTAGCAAACATGCAGGTTGTAAGATTGTACTTTTCCTGAAACAGTCTTTCGCGCTTCTGCATTTTCACATGAAAATTTCACACTCCCTGCTTTCTGTGATGTGTGTGTTTAATAATAACTGAATCACGTCTGTAGGTGTTACCTTTCTCCCCCTTTTTGAATGGTGTGTGAACTGTCAGTTGCTTTTTACCCCTTTTGGGCTGCTAGTTCTGGGGAAGGGAATATATGCTGCAGACTCGGCTCTGCTCTGTTGCGTACACACATAACAGGACTTGGAAAAGCACTAAGACTGACATGATGTCGGGAAACGGCATAGGTTCAAACAAGCAGTCATTTTTGTAGTACTACACTACTCCTACCTCAACAGAGTGTTTTTTTTACAGATAACATTCCCTGTGTGATTCTGCATACATTTCTGGTTACAGTCACACACCGGGAAGCAAGCCGTATTATCGCAAAAATCTGGTTGCGATAATACGTAAGTACCCAAATTACTGTTAAACTTCCTTGGGAAATGAGCACAATTTTCAACTGACCATAGAAAAAAGTACCAGTCTCTTTGTCAAACCTTTTTCCAGCCACAAAAAGAAAAAGATTGTTAAGCAGCCATTGCCACTGTAGCAGGCTGGTAATTGCCTCAGCCACAGGTGGATGACTCTACTATGGCCAAAGCTGGGTCCACAGACCACGCATCCTTTTTTTTGGATCCCTCTGTTGTAGTCCAGACAGCCACTGTGGACCGGGGTTAGCCACATCTTCTGCAGCTGTTTGGGTCCCCTCACTGGGCAATGAAGAGTACCACTTCTGGTGGTCATTTGTATAAGGGGCAAGGAATCTATCCCCGTTTAGCCAGAATGTTGTTGCCTATCCCTGTGGAAGCTGTTGTTTGTAATACTGGATCTGTTTTTACATATTTTCCTGTTAAAAAAGACAGAAATGTGATATTGCATCTTCTCCTGTGTCAGTTACTCTGGACAGAAGTAATTTATTGGGCTTGCCACAGGGTCTTGTACAGGCTGTAGACCCTTCTTGTAAGGTATTTTCTGGTAAAAGAAAAAAGGGATTCCTCTTTCCCTGAAGAGATTCAAGAAAGTGAAAACGTATGGGACTGTGAGGGGACAGATGCATTTTTTTCCTCCTCTGGTTTCTAACTCAGATTCTGAGGAGAGTGTAGTATCTGATCCTCCCTGTGATGTATTTCTCAGAGACTATTTTCAGGATGAACCAGTGTGTTCAGTGGGAGAACACTGAGGTTTCTCAGTCCCTCAGAAAATATGGTTTGTTACAACTGGAATTTCCAGAACATTCCACTATCCCTGCAGTTCTGTCAGCATTAGAGGATGTGTGTGTCACTACCTGTGGTTTCCCTGATGATTGGCCCACTGCCCCAACGAAATCAGATAACTTGAAAGACTGAGAAACTTTATACAATCTTTTATGCAACAGTCTCAGACCTGGTCTAACAGCTATAGCTGTAGTAAATCCAGCTGTTGCTAAACATTTTAATTCTAATCCTTTTCCTTCTGATAAGGATGGAAAATCTTTTTATAAGTTGGTGGAAAGTATATACTTCTACAATTTTGATTTTTGTATACTAAATTGCTATGTTGATATGTTGAAGTTTATCCTGACTTTTTGCGAAAATATGAGGAATGTGCATTGGTTTCTACTTGTGAGAAAAAAAAAAACTACACCACATAGCTTCTTTCTGTTTATGAAGTCACCATTCATTGTTTAAAATGTGTTTGACTGTAGATATTACTACTAGGACTGCTGCCAGTAGTACTGTTTTAAGGAGGTTTGCTTGACTGCATTCTTAGAACCTTCCATAACATGTCAAATGAAATGTTGAATTCTCCCTTCGATAGAAATTTAGTTTTTTGACCCTCTGCCTCAGAGGTTATCAAAAAATGTGATGACAGGAGAAATCCAATTTAAGGAATCTCAGATTTTTCATCCCTCCTTTTTTAAGTTCTTTGGGGATTATCGGCTCCTTGTTTAACTTTGGCAAAAAGCAAAATAAACAGTTTCAGCAGTATGCTGGTAAGCAGACATTTAAAATGCAATTTCAGGAAGGTTCCAAAAAGAAAGCAGGAAACCTCCAGAAGAAAGGAGAGTGAAATAAGTCAGAATGAATATATGAGGGACCGTGTCCCCTCTTCCTACATTGGCAGTCTGTTATCCCTTTCCCGGAAAGTCTGAATATCTAGTTCGCTCTTCAGTAACATTGTTTTAGACAAATGGGTACTGAATATGATCTATTTAGGATATAGATGTCAGTTGGAGGAAATTACACCTTTTCAAGGGACTCCTCTTCATCTGTTAGACTAAGCTTTTCTCTTTCATCATGGTTCCCCAGGAGAAAAAGTTGTTAAGCAGATATTGCCACAGATTTTATTCAAGAATGTTTTTAGTGCCATGTTTATATAGGTATTTTTATACCCCAAATAGACTCCAAAGAATTTTTCCTCAGGTGGATAGCAAATGGTGGAGGTGTGATGGGCAAGAAAGAGGTAGCTGAGAACACATTTTTTGGGAGTGTAATGAGCTGGCAGACTTTTGGGATTCCCTGCAGGCCGCTGTGTCTGAGATGACTGGTGAGCAGATTGGACTGACTGGGGAGGTGATTTTTTTGAGCTGTGCAGCAGAATCTGAATTGCCTAGACATAGTAAAGCCTTGCTGGGTCTAATAATGGTGGCTGGCAAAAAGCAATTACTAGAAATTGGAATTCAAAGTCTAGACCATCTTTACTAGAAGTAGGGAATATTGTAACAGAGATAAAGCAACTGGAATTTTGATCTTTAGAAAAGGGAAGGAGCAAACTACATAGGAAAAAATGGGAATTGTGGGACAATATATACAGAGTAGGAACGAGGTTTAAGAGGCAGGATTTGAATGAGCCATATGACGCTTAACTAACAATGACTGGATGGTTTATAAGTGATGTATAATGTTTACATCTAGAGTTGTTTCAATGATGTATGTGATATAAACTGTTTGCAACTACAGTGATGTCATTTTGCTTGTTTTCCATTTATATAAATGTAAGATTGCCTTTGCCATATATGTAAATTTAATAAAGATGTGTGGAAAGAAAAAAAAAAGAATGTTTTTAATGCCAAAGAAAGGCAACTCTTGGAGACCACTTCTGTATCTTTCTTTCCTAAACCAGTATGTGGTAGTGCCCAAGTTTAAAATGTTTTCATTTCACAACCTGCCACTCTTCCTTATTTCAGTTTTCTAGTAACCTTTGATTTAAAGGATGCATATAGTCACATTCCTGTTCTTCCAGATTTTAGGCAGTTAAGGTTGTGTGTGTCAGGATCACACTATCAGTTCTCTGACTTCCCTTTGGGCTATCCACTGCTTCAAGAGTGTTTGCCCATTGCAGGTGTCATTTGATCCACATTTTCCATGTTTCGACAACTTGCTTATCTTTGTAGAGTCATTTCCAACGTGTCAGGAGTCTCACTCTCCCTCTCAGGTAAGAGATCTCCTACAAAGCCTGGGATTCCAAGAGAACCAAGTCTTTTCTGACTCCATCTCACAGGATTGTGTTTCTGGGATGCCTTATAGACACCTCAGTACAAAGAGCTTTTCTTATACAGTAAAAAATAGATATATGTTTAGATCTAAACCGAACAAAATGCTGAAAATACAATAAATCCACGAAAGAACCAGCAAGCAGGCAGGGAAAACCACCAGAGAGAAGCCAACTGTGACAATAAGGCAAACGAACCCGAAATACCAGGCAAACAGAAAACCGTGCTCCTCTATTTTCAAAATCCTTTATTAACGTAGCACAACTATCTATGTTTAGATCTATTACAGGGATTTTCCACTCTGATTTCTCTCTCAATGAAGGAATTCTTCAGGATTCTGGGTTTCATTGCATCCATGATTGTCATGATATCTCTTGCAAGACTCCACTGAGATGGAGAAAGATACAGTGGTATCTGACATGACTTTGTTCCCATTATCAGCACCCATTGTCTTTTCAAATTACAGTTCTGGGATCTGTAAAAAGGAAAATCAATTGGTAACCTCAAAATTCTCAGAATCCAGGTCTCCTATTCTGCGGTGCGGATCCAAAGCAGTCTGTCACAACAGATGTCTCAGACTTTATTTGGGGAGCAATGTCAGTGGGTATAAAAGTCCAGGGTCTTTGGGACAAAAAAGACCAACACACACATGCATGTTTGTATCTCTCTCTCTCTCTCTCTATATATATATATATATATATATATATTTGTGTGTGTGTGTGTGTGTGTGTGTGTGTGTGTGTGTGTAAAATATGAGAGATGCTAGCTCTTATAACTGCTCTCAGCTCTCTAAATCTGTGGTTCCCAGGACCATTTCAAGTATTTACAGATAATCCAACTGTGATGTGGTATATAAACAACCAAGGGAGGATCATGATCTTACTCCCTATACCGACTAGCCTTGATAGCATGGTATATAACTTTATTTATAGCACAGTCTCAGGCATTTTACATGCTGTCAGAACAAAATTGTGTGACAAACTGAGCAGGACCAGGGCAGACCCTCACAAATGGAAATTGATCCAGACGGGATGTTCCAAGATTTGCTCAATCTGTAGGGATTTCCTCCGGTAGGCGTTTTGACCTCTTTTCTAAACAATCAGCTGGCAAAATTCCGTCCTTGGACTTTATTCAAGAAGGCCTGGAAAGCTGATGTATAGTCTTTTTTTGGACTTGAATGTTCCTTCATGCTCTTCCACCCTTTCCATTGATATCCAGAGTATTTCAGAAGGACTCATTGTGGTTACACCCATTTGGCCCAGACAATACTGGTTCTCCCTTCTTCTGGATTTGGCCAGTGGCAATTGATACAAAGTTCCTGACAAATGGGTTCACTCACACAAAATCAGGGTGTTTGATGCATCCCAACACTAAACAAATATAACCGACTATCTGGATGATAGTGTCTTAATACCTTTTAGGCACCTGTTTTCTGAGGGTGTGCAGCAAGTATTTATGGAGGCAAAGAAGCCCGCTAATAGAAAATTGTATATTAGCACAAGGAGAAGGTTTTCTAGTTGGTGCCAACAAAAGAATTTGAACCTGTCCATGGCTAGTGTTTCTATAATTTTACAGTGTTCGTGAGTTAATATCATGTGGCCTATCTTGCACCTCTGTCAAGGTTCATTTGTCTGCCTTTCAGCATGTCTGCCCATTGAACCCCTCTTTTAGTGCAGTATCATATGAAAACTTACTCCATTTGAACCAGCTCATCTGGATGACTTGTTCTAATCATGGAAATCACTTTTACTGATTACTCAACAAAAAGAGTATCTGAATTGCAAGCTGCTGTTCTGGATCAGCAGTATCTCATCTTCCAAGGAGAAATAGTTTCTTTGACAATTAATCTTTTTATGCCTAAAGTGGCATCCAAGTTTACCTTAAGACAACCTATTAATCTCCCTCTTTTGTTTGTAAAACCCAAAAATGAAGGAGAAAGAATACTTCATACCTTTTGATGTCCACAGAGAACTCTGGCACTGTTTCGACAGAACAAAATCTTTTAGACCTTTTGATCATCTGTTCATTTCTTCTGAAGGTAAGGAGAAAGGACAACCTGTGTTAAAACAGGACTATGGTCAAGTGGTTGTCTCAAGCTGTTACCTGTGTTTCTACCACATCAAAACTCTTCTAAGCAAAACAGCTTCCAAGATGGTTGCACATTGAGTAACATCTTAATTTCAGCTCTTCCAGTGTAAAAACAAACTCTGAAGAGAAAACCAGTAAACTCAGTTTTTGGGTAAATTTCAGTAACTGGCTAGTAAGAGCAATGCCTGGATGTCAGCAAAAAAAAAAAGAAATTCAGGGAACCTGAAAGCAAATCAGCCACGAAAGGTGAGGAAAAACACTGACTAGGAAGAATTCTGCAGCTGTTTAGCAAAAAGCAGTGCAAGCTCCAGCTTTGGTGTAAGGCATGACTTCCAGTAACCCAGATGAAAAAGTAAGTCAAATGTACTCAGAGCTGATACAAATAAATGAAACACTGATGGAATATATCAACTCAAATAAGAAAAGGCTGGATAAAATGAAAGAAGCTTTAGAGATATTCAGATGATGTGATAAAACTGCAAAAATTGGAGGGTGAATTAAAGAAAAGTCTGGATGAATAAGAGACTGCTCAAGAAGAGATGTTTCAAAAATAATAGAATTAGAGAACAGAGTATACAGGGAAAATGAGATTTTCTGCTGTACCAGAAAAACTGGAAGGAACAGACTACTAATTTTATGAAAACACAAATAAGCAACTGGACTGGTATTCCACAGCAGGAGTTGTTAATTGAAAGGGCACATCGTGTGTTCTCCAGACCTGGCCATGAGAAAGCAACCTAGACCTTCAATAGTAAAGATGAAATCCTATCAGCAGAAGGACTTGATTCTGACAAAACTGTGGCAGAAAGACAAAGTACTAAAAGTGGGAGACAGTAAAAATTTTTGTTGAAAATAATTACTCATTGTACACCAGGCAGAAGAAGAGAAAATGTATTCCACTAATCAGGAAATGTTGGGAAGCAGGCATGAGATTCATACTGCTGTATCCAGCTGTCTTCAGAATATTCTTTCCTGGAAGGACAATCATTTTTAGATGCAGAACATGCTAAGGAGGAAATATAAAGGTTTGTCCAACAAAACAATTAGCTGTGAAATAGGAGCTTTTGCTTCTTGCTCTTCTGGTAATAAAGACCACAGACAGATTGTGTCTGTGAAACCTTTTCCAGTGTTTCAACAGAAAATACTTGAGACAGAAAAATGCACAAGCGTTGACTAGAAGATCCCAGGGTACTTAGGAAAGGAAGCAGAAACTGGATTTGGGAGATGGAGATATACAAGAATAAAACCAGCAACTCAGAATTCACAAGTGTAGGATTATAAAGCATTAATTATATTTGTGATACATGACAGAAGAAAACCTAAAAATACTGGACTTTTTTGACTTTGTTAAACTTGTAGGGGTCTCTAAAGCATATACCCTACTTCATGTCATTAATGATTGGAGGAACACATAGGAGGAAGAAGGAAAGCGTTAACTGTAAGTAAAACAAACTTTTTTTCTAGGCAGTAATATTTGTATAGTGCATGATATCTGCATGCTATAAAGTGAAGTTTTCACAGTTATTTTCAAGTGTATTGTGGATACTAAAGTAAACAGGTGCCCTGATTTTTTTCCTTCTTTTGTCTTTCTCCTTGTTCAGTTTTAAGAAATGTCAGTACTGCAGTATAAAAAAAAGTCTGTTCAAGAGTATGAAACAGTAAGAAATTATGTGCTTTTTTCTCATTCTTGCATAGGGGAATGACTGCTTTATCTAGTAACAGGTTTTAAGAGAAAGAAAATAAATAAAAATGAACATTGAATATAATAAAGCTCTCCTCTAGCAAATAAATAAATACTTGTAGAAGCAACTCTGTATCTGATTCTCATGTCTCCATGGAGACAGTCTGATAAAGAACAATAAAAATAGAATACTTCTTTATTTTAATGGCTAGGAAATAATGTTTTCTGAAAGCATTCAAGTATTCTCTCATTCTGGGAGAGCAGTAAAGATGAGTCAAAACCAGACAGCACATATTATTAGCACAGGCTGTACCATGCATCTTAGCATGGATAACCATCTTTTTAGGTGAACCCATCAATGAGTGTAGTGTCGGTTTGAGACCATTGTTCCTGTTAGGAAGGTAAAACTTCAATATTTGAAGATGCACATTTTTTTTGTATTTGTATTAAGTTAATAGGTTTTTGGGGTTTATTGAGGGTATATTTGTTTTTTGTTTTTTTTTGTTTGGGGTCTTTCCATAAAACAACAATTTTTGTAAGATGTGATATAGGTTCAAATGGCTGCAACAAGAAACAACTGTATAAAATGTCAACCTGCCAAACGTTAGTGTGTACATGTAACGCAAAAGCTGAAACTAGTTACTTAAAAAAGCTGGTAAAAGTAAAAGGTGGGAATAATAACTTTTAACATAATGACCCTTTTAATATTATCTTTAATAACTGTTATTAGTCTCACAGATATATACAAAAAAGAAAGAGTAGTTAACTTTATTAAAAAATGTAGAGTGCAAATAGCTATGCTACAAGAGACATGTTTAGAAAGAACTGAACATATGAATTTGATAAAGAAAGGTTTTCAGGATAGTTATTCAGTGGAATACCTGGGACAAAGAAAAGAGGAGTACTTATATTAATTGCAAGAGAAGAAAAATATGATAATGGTAGATGTGTAGTACTAAGGGGTTAATGACAAGGGAGGAGGATTACACTGGCATGTATTTATATACCACCTAAAACTGCTACAAAGGAGTTTAAGAAAATTCTGGCAGAAATAATCAGTTTTCATTCAGCAGGGGATATTACTTACAGGTGGGGAGTGAAATTTGATTTGCAGCAGGGAAGGTGTCACTGTGGGGCCCAGAAGGGAAGATATAACAAAGGAGGGTAGATATTTGAAGAAATTTATGAAAATATTTGGCATGGAAGATGTGGATTCAGTAGAGTTGGGAGTGAATTTACATATTACTCCCTAAGATATAAAAACTAGGCTAGGCTAGACAGAACGTGCTTTTAATTGAAAGTTTTGATACTCATTCAATAACTATTTCATGTCACCACCAATAATAACTAAAAAAATGCAGGGAAATGAAGTAAAATGAGACACTGGCACTTTCCCACTTACCCGTTGAAGAGAGGAATTTAAGAATGGGTAGTGGAAATTATTTGGGAGTTATTAGAGAAGGCAGAAATTTCTTCTGAAAATGTAGCTATGGAGTGGGATAAAATTAAAGTGGACTTTAAAACTAGGGTGAAAAGAGAAAGAGAGATGGTTAAGAAGCAACAAGAATTATTTAGCGGGACTGACAAATGTTAGTGTTACAGAATAGGGGGATTCTCACAGAGCAATAAGAAGAGTAATTGCAGAACGCTAGGCAGAAAATAAAGGATTAACTCTAATATGCATGAGTGTAGAAAGATTGCTATTAAGCAGCTATTTTTTGATAATGCCAGAGCGCACAAACATTTAGTGGAATGACCCAAGTAACAGAAAGTAGAAAGGTTGTTGTCAAGCTTAGGGAAGCCTGTAACAAGGAAGATAATGAGATACTGTAGAGGTGCTAGAAATATTTTGGAAATTTTATGAAAGTTTGTATAAAGCAGAGAAATATGGAGATCAAGAAAAGGTACAAACAGAAATGTTTATGGAAGAATTAAATATTCCAAGGTTAGAGATAGACGAGGCTGAATTACTAATAGGATAGAAAGAGTTGAGATAAAAATGGTGATGTATAACCAGTCAAGTAGGAAAGTCCCCAAGAATAGATGGTTTTCCTATGGAAGTTTGGAAACTAGGAGGGAAAATGATAAATATCTGGAAGGTTTTGTTAACAGTAATTTAAGAGGAGGAGAAGCATCAACAATCCTGAAGCTGAATGTAAGAAAATACCACTGTTGTTGGTGGGTCTTGATGCAGAGAAAGTATTAGACAGAGTAAGCTGGGAGTTCGAGCTGGGCAATGGAAGCATTTGCATTCCCTGATAAAAGTGTAAGGTTGATTAGGAGAATATATGAAGGATTGGAGGGGAAAATTCGAGTGGGTGGGTTCCTGTCTCATAATTTCTGTTTGAGCAGTGGAACCTTACAGGGAGTGTCCCCTTTCCCCTTTGTTGTTCGCACTACTTTTAGAACCACTGGCAAAGAAAATAAGATAAATTCAAGGATATAATTGGTATGGTAGTCAAGAAAAGCTGTGTTTATTTGCAGATGATATTATTTTATACCTGCTAAAACCAGAAAAGGACATTTCATTGTTGTGGAACATTCTGAGGCAGTTTCAGATCTTTTTGGGATACAAAATAAATGAAGCTAAAACAAAGGCAGTAGCTGTAAATTATGAATCCACACTGGAATTGGTTCAGCAATGTCCATATTTATGGGGACATGAAAAAATGAAGTACTTAGGAGTATGGATTAAAAACAATTCTGGTGTGGCAGCTAAGGACACGTGGGAAGAGACTAAAGAAAAGATAATACAAAAACCGAGAAATTGAAAGCTTTGTTATGTGGATAGCAGGATACAAGCAATTAAAATGTTTTTAGTCCCTTTAGTTTTATGCACAGGTCAGGCATATTTTTATCAACCAGAGAAGTTGTGGATAGAAATTAATAAAGGGCTGAATGATTTTATTTGGGAGGGGAAGATGGTAAGAGTCAAATGGGATAAGCTGATTCTTCCAGTGGAATAAGGTGGTTTGGGATTAGCCGATTTGAAGGGGTATTTCAGAGCTACACAGTTAAGGCTGTTATACATAGCACAAGCAGAAACCTGTAATTCAAAGTGGAAAGGGATGATGTCGAAGCGGTGGGGGGGGGGGCTCAAGCATCAGAGAGACTGTGATTTTGAATGCAGATCCCTTTGGAGAATAATAGTGACCATTCAGAATATTACATTCATAAATCAGCAGAAAGTATTCTAAGAACTAAGCCAACACAGGAATGGAAAAGGGAGACCATGCAGATAGGGATGACTACAGTTAGGGATACAGATAATAGGCAAGGGGGGCTGGAATTTATTGGAGAAAACTGGTAAAAGAACTAAGGTATTGGGAGTAAGTAATTAGAGAGGGAAGAGGCCAAGAATTTATTTGGGCTGCAGAATAGAGATTGCCTTCCCTGTCAAGGAATGATATCAGAGTATAGGCAAGGAGAAAGAAATGGGGTGATCCTAAGCAAAAGACCAACACTGGTAGAGTTTTTGGTAGAATCTAGAACAGAAGCTGTTGTTAAAGGGAATAATTAGTATGGCATACAAAATATTGCATGATAACTATAAGAATCAATAACTATAAGAATCAATCAGAGGATATTAGAAAGGATTGTGAAAAGCGATTGGATAAGCAAGTGACAAAGAAAGAATGGGGGATATATGCATGTCTCCCAGATATGCAACAAATTCTAGAAGATTTAGGATCTTTGCTTTGAAGTGTTTACATAGGTATTTTTATACCCAAATAAACTCCAAAGAATTTTGCCTCGGGTAGACAGCAGATGTTGGAGGTGTGATGGTGAAGAAAGAGGTAACTGGGAACACATTTTCTGGGAGTGTAATGAGTTGCTAGACTTTATTGATTCCCTGAAAACTGCTCTGTCAGAGATGCTGGGTGAGCAAATTGGTGTAACTACAGTATGGAACTAATTTTCTTGAGCTATTATATGGAATTGGAACTGCCTAGACATACAGTAAGGCCTTGCTGAGTCTAATTATGGTGGCTACCAAAAAAGCAATTACTATTAAATTGAAATCAATGTCTAAACCAACTTTACTAGAAGTAGTGAATATAGTAAGAGAGATAAAACAACTGGAATTGGATCTTTAGAAAAGGGTAGGAGCAAATTATGTAGGAAAAAATGGGAATTGTTGGAACTATACATGCAGAGGAGTTCATAGGTGTTTACTAGGTTAATGACCACAAAGACCTTTTTAAGCCTACCCATGCATCCTAAATCTCTGACAAGTTCTGATACCCTTAAATAAGTGTAAGCATGGGCCTGGGAGATGAACCATTTACAGGTTACCTGTTTGCATCAGAGACATAGGTGCCAAACCAGGGATGAATTTCCGGTTTCCCATCCAGTTGTCCAAGTTGCACTTAAATTGGTTTAGGGAGGAACTCTGCTTCACATGGATGGGGAGCATGTTCCATAGATGGGGTAGTCTCTGGGATACATACCTATCTGTCCATCAGGTCCAATTTATATCATAGGCAAGGTTTATGGGTAATTCTGGTACTGTTTGTTGTATGGATATGCAGGAGGTCCATCAGAGTGGGGTCTGACAATGCTCTGTATGCCAGGCATAGCTCTCACCTCAAAAGCCTGTAGGAGACAGAATACAGGGATAGGGCCTTGAGGCGGTCTGCAGAGGGACATATTACTTATGCCCTGTATTCTTTTAGTGAGGAACCTCTGTGGACGTTCCAGTTGTTGGATATGCCTGGTTAGGTACATACCAAAGGGGGCATTGTACTCAATGATAGGTCTGATGAATGCCAAATACAGTGGAACAATGACTTTCTTGGAGTTAGATGTCATACTTTTGTTTATACATTGTGCAACATAGAATGATTTCCTCACCACTGTAGACAGTTGATGATCAAAGGCTAGATTACTATCTGTTTCCCCAAGTTTCAGACTACTGGGTCCAACTGTAAGGGGTGTGTTGTCAATATGATAGTTGCCAGGGATGGATGACTTCCCAAAGAATACTATTATGCATTTCGTGACATTTAGTTTTAGTCTGTGACTCTGGCACAAGTTGTCTGTGTCAGCCCCTCCTAGATAACATGTGTGTCATTGTGAGATTCAATGACAGCTCATAATTTGCAATCATCTGCAAGTTTAGTCAGCTAGAGACCACTGACATTGGCCTTGAGTTCTGAGAAGTACATGCCAAAAAAGAGCTGTCCAAGGACTGATCCCTGAGGGACACTTCTCCAAGTGTATGGCAGGATATAAATCACTGCTGGAGTAGCCATAGTAACAAGGCTTAAAAGAAGGCAGGTTTTGAATGAGCTATATAATGTTTGACAATGACTGATGAATTATAAGTGATGTATAATGCTTGCAACTACAGTTCTATGAATGTGGTTTCTGATGTATAATGTTTGCAACTAAAATTATATCAGTATGGTTTGTTTTCATTTGCATAAGTGTACAATTGCCTATGTAATACGTGATAATTTAGTAAAGATGTTTCTTGTTTTAAAAAAAATATTCCAGGCAAGACTTTGGCTTCATCTATGGCTTTTTGGAAATGGTTGGCCTTGAAGTATTGTATAAGTAGCAGCTTGGTGCTCTGTGTATACTTTTACAAAGCACTGTAAACTAGATTCCTTCTTCAGGTGTAGGGCAGGATTTGCTAAGACCATACTCCAGGGACTTCTGGACTGTTCCCCTTCCGCCTCCCAGTTATTTTAAGCCTATGGTAATATAACCATATAGCTAAGGCTACTGCTGCAGTGATCCGCATTAAAAACATAGTACAGTTGTGCAAGTAAACTTACCGTAACAATAGATATTCAAAAGATTGCTACTGCAGTGGCTTCTCATTTGGCATAAAAAGTCTTAAGGGCTTTCTGCCCAAACCTCATTTTTCAGTGAGCTTCAGTTCGAGCTACTTAACTCTTGAGTGTGTGGAAGCTGCATTAAGCTTTGGAAGCTGTCCAGCTGTTGTATCCTATGCCAGATATAACCCATGTAACTAAGTCTAGTTTCAGAAGTAATCATTCAAACATCTATTGTTATGGTAGGTTTACTTACACAGCTGTACTATTCTGGTTCAACGTTCAAGGCTATGAAGAAGATTTTTTTCTTTTCTCCTTCTAGGCAGATGACAGGACTTTCATCAACACTGGCGCCTCCCCCAGCTGTTTATTCATCAGCTCTTTATCCTGTTCATCAAAGTTCTCAGGGACAGAGCAGAGTTGTATGCTTTAAAGATATGCACACAAGGTGGAGTGAGTCTTCCACAGATGCTGAAAACTCTCTACCAGAAATCCCTTAGAAGAGAGCTATAATAGGAAGTAAGTAGACTTCCACACAAAGTGACTGACTTGGATAAAGGAAAGGGTTCTCCCTGGTTCTCTTTAGAAGATGTCACCTTTGGTGAGATCCTTGAACTGGTGAAACAAAGGATCTTGGCCATCTGTCCCACCCTTTCTGGCTGAGAAAGTACTCTGAAGCTTATGGCTCTTTCTGGGTGGTACTCCTGCAGACCAGCTTATAGACATGGTCACCAGAAAGGTATACCAGGAACCAGGTATTTTGGAGGCAATTCCCAGGAAACCTGATAAGATTTTAAATCTTCCAAAGGATAGACAGTACTGATCAGAAGGTCCTATGGTGGATTCTGATAGTTTCAGCAGCTATCAAAAAAATAATTTCCGGATGAGTCTTTAGCTGTCCATCCCCACAGCAAGGAGTTTAGGGCTAAGGACATGATGAGAAAGCATGCCTACACCTTGGGTACTTTCACCTTAAGGTTATTAAATTACTTATCACACATGAACTGGTTCCAAAGGGACCCACTGAAAAAGGCTATGGATACTTTGAGGACAGCCTATAATTCAGGAGTCTGTAAAACAGCTTCAGACCACCCAGAAAACCATGTTTAGTATTAACAACCAATCTATGCAACTCTATCACAGTGCAACAAGGACTTCAGGCACCAGCTTGACTGACACATCATGTGTGCCTCTGCATGTGCAACTTTGCAAATAACTTCAAGGCACTGTTTACCAATGAGCCATTCAATGTTTCCTCCTTCTTTGGACTGTCAGTTAAGGATAAATTAATGAGGTGAGACCAGGATGGCAAAATGCTGTCTGAAATAGGAGTCAGATTTGTGGACCTTCAAAGACCTTTTAACAGGAATCAGGATGGACCAAAATTCCTGTAGTTCAAAGGACCCAGAGTCAGTTATTTGACTTTCCCTCAGATAGTGGTGGCCTTAGTAGCGGTGACCCCTTCAGTTGACACCAACCACAAGGTCAAAGAGGTCTGTAAAACCAGGGGTACAGGGAGCTCTTTCAAGGAAGGTAAACCATCGCCCCTAATGGCTTTGTCTGACTTTTTCAGGAGGAGGCTGGGGAGGGTGACTGTCTCAGCACTTTGCAGCATAGATGACCATCGCCAAGGGCAAAAGGATCCAAGATCTAATATCTAGAAGCTGCATCATACCCTTTTCACAGACCCATTGGGCAGTGAAGTCAGAGTTGCTCAGTATTCCACCCCCAACAAAGGTCATCAGCTTTATGGGAGGTTGCTTCCATAATCTAAAAATGATCCATCCAAGAGTTCTCATCAGACCAGAGAAGGTCAGGAATTTACCCAAGATTCTTTTTGGTTACAAAGAAAAAACAGGACCTTAGGCTGGTACTGGATCTCAGCAGCCTAAATCTCTTTGTAAAGAAGACCTGGTTCAAGATGTCATGGTGGTGTTCATTTTGCCATGTCTGAAGGGAAATGATTGGATGAACTTGTTACAGCTCCAGAATGAGTATCAATACACACAGATCACAAAGGAGTCTGAGAAGTTTCTACACTTTTAAGTGGAAGACAATTGGATCCAATTAGGAGTCCTGCCCTTTAGTTTTACCATTATCCCCCTCCCCCCTCCCCAAGGTGGTCACCAAGTGTATGGCAGTAATTACAGCTCACTTGCAGCCCAGAAGGATATGCATCTTCCCATACCCGAAAAACTGACTCTTAGCTGCAACAACCAGAGAATTGTTAATAGAAGCCAGAGATTGCTGTTTGCAGCTCTGCTTTTCCTTGGTCATTTCCATCAGTTACCAAAAATACACCATCAACCTTCTCATTAAAGTTCCTTCATTGAAGCCATGTAGACACATCATCTTGCTGAGTAACCCTCATGGAGGAATGTATACTTTCTCTGTGAAACTGTGTACAATCTCTCATCACTTTTAGTTTTCAAAGTCTTAAGCTTGATGGCAGCAGCAATTATAATTATCTGTTATTCAGTATACTGGCTGACAGATTCAGTGCCAACCTTGCCCCCTCTCCCCCAAAGGACCAATCACAATACCAGTAGATTGCTAGGCACTCAGTATTACTGCTGCACAGGTTAAAACAGCAGTGTCCAAGGCCAAGAATACAGCTTCTGTGCGACCTGACAATATCCCTGGCTGTGTTCTACATGAACTATAGAGTGAACTGGCACCTCACCTGTTTACTCTGTTCAATCACAGCCTCACCTCAGGCTTTGACCCTACCGAATGGCGCACTGCTACAATCGTCCCCCTTCACAAAGGAGGAGCGACTACAGACCCTGGCAACTATCGCCCCATTAGCCTGATGAGTCTGATATGCAAAGCTATGGAACACATCATCATGGACCTATTAAACAAGGCTATAGGGAATCTCCAAACTCTGGATCCCACACAGTTTGGTTTTGTGAAGGGTAGATCATGCCTACTCAACCTGGTCGACTTCTTTGAGCAAGTCATCAGAGCTGTGGATGAAGGCAAGGTGGTTCATACAGCCTACCTTCATCTGGCCAAGGCCTTTGATATCATTCCTCACACAGGAATCATAGAAAAACTCATTAAGCTAGGCATCAACCCCTATATCACTAGGTGGGTTACAAACTGGCTCTCAGATAGAAACCACAGTGTGAAAGTAGCCGATTCCAAGTCAGACTGCCGACCAGTCACGAGTGGAGTCCCACAGGTTTCAGTCCTGGGTCCTCTCCTGTTTGGTATATACTTCTCTGAAATCTAAGCCAAAACAAAGGGACTCTGGCAGACAAAGTTCGCAGACGATTGCAATTTGGGAGCTGTTAACTCCCCAAGTGATGTTGACATCCTACAGAAAGGCCTCACTGAGACCAACGATTGGTGTCAGAACCATGGCCTTAAGCTCAATGTCAAAAAATGTGTCATCATCCCCTTTGGGAAAAACCCAGTTCCCATGAATTACCACATTGATGGTAGTCCACTGAACACAAAAGGTGTTATAAGAGATCTGGGAACACAGGTTGACAGCAGCCTCTCTTTTGACCACCACATTGCCACTGTGGTCAGAAAGTCCTTCTATGTGGCACATCTCATTACTAAGGGTTTTGTATCCAGGAAGAAAGAGGCCATTGTCTCCCTCTACTCTTCCCTTATTAGGTCAATCATCGAGTACAATGCCCCATTTGGCATGTACCTCACTAGACACCTGCAACAACTGGAGAGGCCACAAAAGTACATCACTAAGAGGATCCTAGGCCTTAAACACTTGTCCTATATGGACAGACTCAAAAAAACTCCAACTATTCTCTGGCTCATACCACCTACTTAGAGGCGATCTCTGCTTGACTTACAAAGCTACGTCTGACCCAGCACTGTTAGAAATGCTGCATCTGAAGAAATCCCAGTCCCTCCGCACCACATGCTCCAGAGGCCTCAACCTCATTACCACAATCAGTAGAACAAGCTGGAGGGACAGGTTCATAACCCAGAGACTGCCATGCTATGGAATATACTTCCCATACATGTCAAACAGAACACCTCACTGGCCCTGTTCAAGAGAAATCTTGATGAGTAGATGGGAAATAGAAAATTCACCCCGGGGATCACACCAGTGGCTTTACTCGACAGAGGCGCTGGGAACTAAGGTCAGGTGCCACAGTGCCAAGGTAATCCTATGGGCTAGGCTTGTAAAGGCTCCAGGGCCATTAGCCTAGTACACACCTATGAACATGAAATACTTCACTGGACGTACTGTACACAGTGATCTCAATGGATGAACCCTTCAACAGCCACAGTTCAGATAAGACAGATTTACAAGACTCATTTGAGTTGGTGGCAAACGTCACCCTTCCTGCAGATGGGAAAACCATTCATTTCACCCTCTCCAGCAGCAGTTTCGACCACAAATGCTTTCTGTCTTGGGAGGGGACATTTTGAAAGGAGGATGATTCAAGGTCAGTGGCATCAGATGTAGGCTAATCATCATGTTGGTGTCCAGGAAATGAGGACTGCAAGTTAGAGACTGCCTTCCCTATCAGGGATTGATGTCAGAGTATAGGCAAAGAGAAAGAAATAGGGGGGTCCTAAATGAAAGACCATACTTGTATTGTTTTTAATAGCCTCTAGAACAGAAGTTGCCATTAAAAAAAGAATAATTAGTAGAGCATGTAAAATATTGCACAATAATGATCAATCAGAGGAAGTTAGAAAGGATTGGGAGGAGAGATTGGCTAAGCAATTCACAAAGAAACAAGGTATTAACTTTTAACTTAAAAGAAGACAAGACAACTTTTTCTCTCTTTCAGTAGTATTTAATACACACATGTGGGAAGCCTCATGGAAAGCACCAGGGAGACTCCCAGAACAAAAGAATGCATAAGCTTACATACTGTTAATACTGATGACCGCACAAAAATATCAATTGGACCAATTAGGTCATTACATAAAAACAATTACCAATCAATGGTTTACCTGTAGGCTTAAAGCAGTTCATAGTACTACATCTCTAGGCAGAGAAAGAAAATCTGATGCACTTCCATAAAAGGCACATTTCCTTCTTTTAAGCAAGCTCTTGTTTTTCTGTACTTTTCCACTATTCACAGTTTACTCAGAGTTCACAGTACAAAGTACATGCACGCAGATTGTCACATACCCAATTTCCTTAAACACATGCTTTTGGCCGTTCATATTCTACAATCCCCCATTTGATGCTGTGTAAGCATCAGCATTTAGTCTATCATACATTTGCCCTAAGTCTAACATAACCATGTTGCTGATTCCTTCAATATTGTCACACATTTTTAGTTCATCATTTACATTTATAGCTGCAGGCATATAAAACTTTGGCACCTTTTTAGTAGTTTTGAAAGACATAAATTTTAAAATCAATGCTTTGATTAGAAACACAACAAGAAAGGCAATAATAGCTAATACTGCAATTAATAAAATTAACTTCCAACAGTCCACCTCCCCAACCTGAAAACAGGTGGGTTAACCATGCCCATTTTGAATTATCGGCCTCCTTGGCCTTAGAGAGTTCGGAGACTCTCTGAATCAGTTCAAGATGATTTTCAGTTTCGTGCTAATTATCAGGAATAAATGTACAGCACTCCTCCTGGATTAAAGTGCAAGTTCCACCTTTTGCCGCTAGGGTGAAGTCGAGAACCATACG
The DNA here is from genome assembly GCF_019279795.1 of Protopterus annectens. Classification (NCBI taxonomy): domain Eukaryota; kingdom Metazoa; phylum Chordata; order Ceratodontiformes; family Protopteridae; genus Protopterus; species Protopterus annectens. The sequence continues at coordinate 1,817,385,201 of NC_056726.1, read as the reverse complement.
GTTTTGGAGGACTAGAGCTCTCATAGCAGTCAGTTCATCAGTTGCTAGTTCTAAAGCAGAAAATGTGGCATTGCTTAGTATTTCAAGCAACTTGGACAGCTTTCCCAGTTCCCAAATTGATTTTACTGCTCCGTATGCTGGAATCATTCCAGCTCACAATATGACGTCATCACCCAAGTCCATATGAGGTAGTCCTTTAGTGCCAGCATGAACCAAGTCATGATGATAAATCCATGAAGCATCAACTTGGCCTACCAGATTGGCAGACTTTTTAACCTCTCGAACATTTCGAATTTTTCCTTGCGGTAAAGCAGATACATGTCAGATGGCTGGGACTAAATAACCTAAGAAACCGCTACCAGACCAGTTTCCCGGTAGCCATTTATTGGCTTTTCTATCACATATAACATACAGTCCTCCTTCCAAGAGCATAGTAGAAATGTTTGTAGTAACATTATTATTGAACAATACTTGGGAGAATACATCATATAAATCTAACTTAAGTCGTGAGAGTTGTGAATAATTTGTCATTGTAGGGCTATTTTCGAAGATCCATACATCTTTTGGCCCCAGCATCATTCCAGTCACATTACAAGTCTGCCAGTCTGAATAATTCTTGAATGGTGCAGATATGGAGGCCCAAAACCTATTCCATGCTGTAACATTAATTGACTGTAAGGCTGTGTAGTTAGTAACGGCACATACTCTCTGAATTGTTATAGTGCAATTGCTTGAGCCGACTTTCTTTATTCCCTTTTGTTTTAGGCATAAAATGCCTTGCCGTCGGTATACCAAAGTCAGAGCTACAGTTCGATTTGAATGTATCTTTTTACACAATCCCCCAGAAATGTTAGAGGATGGTGGAATAGTTATTAGTAGATAAAGGACTAGCTGTTATTGGCGGGCCATCATGTGAAGTGGGAAGAGCTGCACAAATCCAGCAATCAGAAACATTGAAGGTAGAAGCGTAAGCATATTTCATGGCTTGATAGATGTTGAAAGGTGGATGCCAAGCAGCTCGTTTGGTTTGATGCGTCCATGGAGCAGGAAATAGAAAAGGTCATATTAAAATTAACAGTACGACAAGAATGACCAGTAGAATGGCTGTTCAGTATTTTTGTGGGAATGGTTGGTGCGCTGGCATGGTCTCAGGAGTTTGAGATTTCCCAAAAGGGTAGATGTTAGGCATCGTCAGGTGCTGGAACAGTTCTATTTCAAATGCGAGTAGCAATGGGAGGAGAAACTGGAGTTGAAAAAGTTAAAGGCTGTTGGTCTTCGGATGGCACAACTTTTTTCACATGCAAAATGTGGATCCAAGTTGGAGATCCTTTTAGTTGCACAGCAGATGATGTTGTCAGAGGAACCAGGAAGGGCCCCTTCCTGCGCGGCTGGAGCGCTGTTTTTCTAGAGAAGGACTTAACGTATACCCAATAGCCTGGTTGTAGGGCAGATGACAGGAAAGGATCCAGAAGATGCTGAGCAGCTACTTGTCAATGGTGAAACTGTAGAAAGGAAACAAGAGATTTGCAGTACAAAAGAATGTCATTATCAAATGCGTCATATTCAGAAAGGGGTGGTGGTGTCATGGGCATACGCAGAGGGCGACCATGAGAATTTCATGAGGAGAAAGACCCTTAGTAAGATACGGTTTTGCTTGCATAGAAAGTAAGGCCAGTGGTAAAGCTTGTTAGACCTGTTTCTGAAGTAACTTTAGCAAGTCTAGTCTTCAATGTCTGATTCATTCATTCAGTAATACCTGATGCCTGTGGCCTATACGGGCAATGAAATTTTAAAGCGATGCCTAACCTTGTACACAATGAATCGACTAACTGAGCAGTAAAATGTGTCCCACGGTCAGAGTATATTTGACAGGGAACACCAAAACGAGGTATCAGTTCATAACACAATTTTTTTGCAACTGAAATAGCATCATTTTTAGCACATGGGTAGGCTACTAACCACCCAGAAAAAACATCAACAGCAGTCAAAACATATTTAATTCGAGTGCAAGGTGAGAGTTCAATAAAGTCCCACTGTAAGGCACAAAATGGTCCCATTGGTTTTGGCAATGGTTGAGCGGGAGATGTAGTGCCTTTTGAAATATGCTGTAAACAAATGGAGCATGTGCTCAGGAAATGTTGCACAGAAGCAGAAAGTCCTGGGGCTTACCAATTCTTTTGGATTTGTTTCATTCAATCCCCAACTGCCGCAGCCGCTATCAATTCAGATCCATGTAAACGGCACCAGTTGTTAACTTTTACCTTAAAAGAAGACAAGACAACTTTTCCTCTCTTTCAGTGGTATTTAATACACATGTGTGGGAGCCTCATGGGAAAACACCAGGGAGACTCCTTGAACAAAAGAATGCATAAGCTTACATACTGTTAATACTGCTGACAGTGCAAAAATATCAATTGGACCAATTAGGTCATTACATGTAAACAATTAACCAATCAATGGTTGACCCATAGGCTTAAAGCAGTTCATAGTACTACATCTCTAGGCAGAGAAAGAAAATCGGATGCACTTCCGTAAAAAGCACATTTCCTGCTTTTAAGCAAGCTCTTGTTTTTCTGTACTTTTCCACTATTCACAGTTTACTCAGAGTTCACAGTACATAGTACATGCATGCAGATTGTCACATACCAAATTTTCTTAAACACATGCTTTTGGCCATTCATATTCTACAGAGGATATATGTATGTCTCCCAAATGTGCAACAAAATCTAGATGATTTAGGATTTTTGCCTAGAAATGTTTACATAGATATTTTTATGCCCCAAATAGACTCCAAGGATTTTTTTCTCAGGTAGGCAGTAAATGTTGGAGGTGTGAAGGAGAACAAAGAGGTAATTGGGAGCATATTTTCTGGGAGTGCGGTGAGTTGGCGGACATAAGGATTCCCTGCAGGATGCACTGTTGGAGATGCTGGGTGGGCAGATTGGTCTGACGTGGGAGATGATTTTTCTGAGCTGTGACACAAAATCGGAATTGTCTACACATGGTAAGGCCTTGCAGTGTCTAATAAAGAAGGCTGCCCGAAAAGCAGTTACTAGAAAATGGAAATCAGAATCTAAACCAGCTATACTGGAAGCAGTGAATATAGTAACAGAGATAAAACAACTGGAATTGAGATCTTTAGAAAAGGGTAGAAGCAAACTACATAGGAAAAAATGGGAATTGTGGAACAATATATACAAGGGAGGAATGAGGCCTAAAAGGCAGTAGGACTTAAATGAGCTATGTACTGTTTGAGTGAGAAAGATTGGGTAGATTATAAGTGATGTATAATGTTTGCAACTGGGATCATGTCAGTATGGTTTGTCATGTAAAATGCTTGCGACTAGGATTGTGTCAGTGTGGTTTGTTTTCATTCATATAAATGTATGATTGTAATAAGTGATGGTTTAATGAAGATGTTTCTTGTTTAATAAAAAGCAGGAATTTAATAATTTATGTAATATTGCTTAGGTTATATGATGTATAGCAATATATGTGAAGTATAATGCTTGTTATGTTAATATAGTTTGATTACTGTTATATGAATATAGATTTGCCTGTGTCACAGGTGATAATTCAATAAAGCTGTTTGAAAAAAAATCCAGGAAATGAGAGCAGTTCTAGTGTTGCAGAAATTGTAGACATGTTACCTCCAGGTGTGATAGCGGTACAGTCAGACAATATGTTGATGGTTTGGTACATCAACAAATAAGGGGGAAGCAAGTCCTACACCCTTTGCTGGAAACATTGGGAGTGTGTCAGTTGCATCTAGACTCATTAATTTCTGGTAGAAATGCAGTTTCCAGGGAGATCCAACTGGCTAGCGCACAAACTCTGCAGGTCTTTCCTTTTACCTTACAAGTAGTCCTTGAAATAAGCAGTACCTCATGAGATGTTCAGTCAATGGGGCCTGCCTTACTGCAAATTTTTCACTTCGCCCTGGAACACCAAGTGTAGGACCTACTGTGTTCTAGTTCCACCTTAGGGCAGTCACCAAGAAATGTTCGTCTGCCAGTGGCCTTTCTGGTCTACAATACATATTCTGTCCTCTGCCTCTGATTACCAAAGTTCTGTAGAAGGCATCTACCTACAATTCCCAAATGATGTTCATTGCCCCATTTTGGCTGAAAACAGGTTTGTTTTTCCCTGCTTAGGCCTCACCCTGAGGAAGCCCCCTTGGCTTCTGGATCCACATTCCAGTCTTCTTTTTCACCCAGATCTTCACAACGTCAGGTTAAGAGCATGGATTCTTCAATTCAATTAAAAGCCAGACATACTTCTCTTTCTGATATAGTGATATGCATACAGCATCTCAGAAGAAGCCCACAAAAAGATTTACAAAAATAATTGAAAAAGGTTCTCTGTCCAGGCCTTTAACCAAGGTTTGGACTTGTATACTATACCTTAGTAGATATCCTCCAGTTTGTGTCTTTTCTCTTTGAATCTGTCATTAAGGAGTAATTAGCTCAATTTCCAACTGCCATCAAGGTTTTAAAACTGTACAGTAACTTTCCATAAACTGTGCAAAGCTTTCCTTAAAGGGGTTTTCCTCCTTTGTCCTTCTTGAAAGGACCCCGTCCCTCCATAGGATCTGAATTTGGTCTTAGAAGGTCTGGCCAAGCCCCCATTTGAACTGGCTTCCTTTACAGACCTGAATACATACTTGTAAGACCATATTTTTTGTGGCATTTATTTCAGCTAGGATATCCGAGTTATCTTATTTTTTATCCTTGTTTTATTCTCCATTAAGACAGAGTTATGCTGAGAGGTAGTCCTTTTGGGCCTAAGGTAGATTCTGAAAACAATATTAATCAGTTCATCAACTTGCCAGTAGTATTCCTAAATTCTTTTAACAAAGAGGAGTACCTTCTACATACTGTAGATTTTCACAGGTAACCCAGATTGTATCTACTCAGAACTGTGCCATTCAGAAAGGATAGCCAGTTTTGTGTCTTTTGCCCCAGACAGATTGGGATCAAAATTTAGCAAGCCATTAAAAAAAAGCTTTCAAGCCAACCTTGTCCAAATGGCTGCCATACTGAATTTCATTGGCTTACTCTTCCAGTGACTCTGCCTTTGGTTTTGAAAGCAGTGTTCTTTCAACAAAATTTATTGCTACAGCCTCTTTTGGAAACTTCTCCATTGATGACATTTGTGTGGCAGGTACTTGGTCCACTCATCATACCTTTTTAAACATTAGAATTTTAACATTGTTTCAAGAACAGCAGCAGTAATTGGTTCTTCAGGTCTAAGTAGTATCCTGTCATGATTCCACCCAAGGACAAAGGTAGCTTGGAATTCTGGCCCAACAGTCATGTTGAACAAACTGATGAAATAGGATACAAAAGTTGTACTCTTAGCATGACAAATCCTTTTCGGCCAAGTCCATTCCACCCAAGGGCAAAGGTAGCTTGGGATTCTGGCCCAACAGTCAGGTTGGACAGATTGATGAAATAAGATGCAAAAGTTGTACCCTTACCATATTGACAATTTTTTTTCAGCCAAGTCCATTCAGTGCAACATCCCCACTTTTTTCCTCCCATCAAATTGTCATGTTCCTGTCTTTCTCATTTTGCTGATGTTGCTTCCTGGATATATAATTTGTGTATTTATTAGGTGGCAGACTCTGTGTGAAGGGAAGATATCCAAGCAGCTGGATCCATGTTCTGTGGAGCCAAAGACTAAATCCTCTGATCCATCAGCTTCTGACAAAGAGATCTGTGTCACTGGATCTGACACAGACTGAGCCAAAGCTCCCTAGGACCCAATATGCATCATCTCTGGACCTTGTCACTTCACATCTACCACCACTGTTTCTAGACAGAAGTCATCATTCTAGGACCTCTTCACTGGGGGCTTCTTATTGTTCTAGGAGTCTGACAGAAGCAGATGTGGAGAAAATGATGAGAACATTTCTCTCTGCACAAATTCAGATGGGAGTTCTCCTGACTCCTACCCCATCAGTTCCAGAGACCTTTACCAGTACTACTGCACCTGTCTTGACTCTTTCTCCGATCTGACCTATGGATCCAGAGTTCCTGGATGTGATGCTTCCATAACTGTGTTGGATCCAAAGAATTTGGTATCTTGTGCTCTGATACCTTCTCTGACTGGACTGACTCCAAGCATGTCAGAGCTGAATGACTCTCGGAGCAGTAGCACCATTGCTAGATAGATCCAAGGTGTTGGAGTTAACTCTGAAGTTGTTGCCCCTCAGAGCCTTAGCTTTGTACAGCTCAGCTCTGACCTCTGCCTTGGGTGTGTTGTTTTTGGGTCAGACGAGCCAATGATTCAGAAGCATGTATATTCTGCACCATTGACCTCCTCGTGCCTGGGGCATTCTTCCTTTGAGTTAGTGGAGAGAGTGTCCTCTACTTCTAGAGGAAAGACAATCTCTCCCCAAACCGATCTTTCCTCTCATTCTTATATGTCTTTGTGCTTGGAGCCTCATCATTGTACTCCACAGGGACAGCCAGTCTAAAGTCTGCAGACTACCCAGCAGGGTATATTCATATTTTCAGACACTTCTCTTGAGCATCCCATCAAAGAAATCCCTAGGAGGAGAAAGTGCAAGCAGAAGCACTTAGACTCTCCTTAAGATACCAATTCTGATGAAGGGGAAGGGTCCGCAAGGTCACCAACTGATGATGTCTCCTTTGCAGACATTCTGGAGATTCTTAAGCAAAGGGGTGGTTGGTCTACCGATAACACTTGCCAAGAGGAATCGGTATTCCTTGGAAGCCTTTGGGTCTGGCCCATCTACCTCCTTGGGTGACTCTACCCATGGATGAACTTGTTGATTTGATCTTTAGGTGGGTGTGGAAGGAACCTGACACTGTTGAGCCAATCTCCAAGAGACCAGACAGGGTCCTGGCACCACTGAAAGGAAGCGAATTGTGGAGCAAAAGAGTACCAGTAGATGCCATGGCTGTAGTAGTGGCCACAGAAAAAGAACTCGCGGAACCGAGTTCATCTGTCCTTTCTCCTAACAGGGAGTCCATGACATTGGACAAATTTGGAAAGGATGAATATGCTTCAGCGACTTTTGCATTCGGGTTGCTGAATTATTTGGCACATTTCACTGGACCTCAGAAGGATTTGGTTAAAGAGCTATCCAGATTTCTCTCTGAGTCCATTACTTCTGAGGCAGAAACCTCTATTGCCTCACAGTTGGCTACCCTACAGTCCATTTCCAATTCATCCATGAGGCTTATTTCACATGCAGCCAAAGGTACCTCAGGGGCGGTGGGATTCAGGCATTTCCATTAAGAGACAGGCTTGGATGCACCTGTGTGATTTTTGTGGAGCCCTTCAAGTCCTCCTTTGTCAGTGCTCCTTTTGATGGAAGTTCTTTGTTTGGCCCTAAAGTTAAAGATACACTATCCAGGTGTGAGCAGGATGGTAAGACCCTGTCTGCAGTGGGCGTACATTTTTTGACCACTCAAAGAACCTTTTCTAGGAATCAATGAGGTGGTTGAAAAATGTGGTTCAGAAAGTCCCAGGGTGCTTTCCATGATCCACATCTAGATAGTTCCCCCAGGAGCAGAGGGGGAAACTCTGAGATGTCCCCAGTACGGCAGAGGAGGCCCGCAGAACCAGAAGTCCAGAGATACTTTCTCTGACAAACCCTTACCAGTTCTCCTGAAAGAACCTTTTCTAGGAATCAATGAGGTGGTTGAAAAATGTGGTTCAGAAAGTCCCAGGGTGCTTCGGCAGAGGAGGCCCGCAGAACCAGAAGTCCAGAGATACTTTCTCTGACAAACCCTTACCAGTTCTCCTGAAAGGAGGCTAGATTGTCCACTTCTGGAGGCAGTTGAGGGTCATCTTTCCCTGCACCAGAGATCCTGGCTGGATTTTTACAAAAGACGTGTAGGGGATTATTTTCAGAGGTTATATACACCCTTCTCCCCCACTTTAACAGTAATCAAAATTCCAGATGTTGCACCAAATCAGAGGAAACTAGCATCACTGGAAATAAAAAAGCTGCTAGAAAGAGTCATCCAAGAGGTCCCCCCCAGACCAGTAAGAGTCCAGAACTTAACCAAGATTCTTTTTAGTGCCAAAGAAAACAGGGGACTGCCAATTTTGTATCTCAGCCATCTGAACAAATCAGTTCAGTATACAAAGTTCCAGATGGTCACTGTTCAGTCCATTTTACCTTTCCCTGCACAGGGTTGAGTGTATGTACTCAATATGTTCAGGATGCATACTATCACATAAAAAATAACAGTTGGTCCAGCAGATACCTACACTTCCAGCTGGGAGCCAGTTATTATCAGTTCAGAGCTCTGCCCTTTGACCTCACCATGGCCCCCAGGGTGTTCACCAAATGCATGGCAATAGTAGCAGCTCACTTGAGATTGCAGGGATTCTGGGTGTTTCTGTAATTAGATGGCTGGCTCATATCTGCTCCAACCAGGTATCTTGTGATAAAAGCACAAGATTTCATACTCTGGCTTTGTTCCATTGTTGGAATTACCATCAGTCACAACAAATCTCATCAAGAACCATCTCACACATTAGAGTTCATAGGGGTCTTTTTCAATACGGTATCAGTGACAGCCTCCCTTCCCATTCCAAGGGTACAAACTATTCAATTTCAAGTCAAAATGATAATTCAGAATTCTTCTCTATCAGCTCAATTGATTCTACAAGTCTTGGAATCAGTGTCCACTGTGATAGTTCTGTTTCCATTAACAAGATACCATATGAGAATTCTTCAGTGGACCCCTAACAACTCAGTGGTCTATTCTGTACCAACCTATGTCCACCAAGATCAGCATAACTCAGGCATGCAAAAAGTACCTCTTGTGGTGGATTCACTCAGATCAGATATTACAAGTCCATCCCTTCATTATTCCTCAGCCCAAAGCCATAGTGACCACAAATGCTTCCCAAATTGGGTTGGGGGGGCACTTCTTGGGAAAGACAGTCCAAGGCACCTGGTCCCTTGAAGAGGCCAATATGCATATTAATGTTGTGGAAATGAGCTGTACTCCTAGCATTGCAGGCCTTTCAAGACTCTCTCCCTTCCATCAGTATTGCAGTTCAGACGGGCAATATCAGTGGTGTATGGTACATCAACAAACAAGGAGGAACCAGATCTTACAACTTGTGTTGAGAAGCTCTGTGTGTGGTAGTGGGCGATCTCATCCAGTCAGTTTCTGATAGCAATGCACATTCTGGGGAAATCCAGCATGGTTGCAGACAAGTTGAGCAGGTCCATTTTATTGCCTCACAAGTGGTTTCTCAACATGAAAGTTTCAGAAAAAGATATTCTGCCAGTGAGGCCAACCTTGCTGCAACCCCCATAAAGAACAAGTGCAGCAGGTTATTTTGCCCTGATTCTCTAACTGGGGAAATCATTGATAGATGCTCTGCTCCATGATTGGCCCCTGTCTCCTTTACGCTTACCCCCCACCCAAGTTTCTCCACAAAACATCTTGATTGAAGAGCACAGTCATCCTCATTGCACCTTATTGGCTTCATCAGATCTGATTCCCTTTTCTTTGGACTCGGTTCATCTAGCATGGATTCTGGATCCAATTCCAGAGATCCTGTCTCTCCTGACAGGCATGATTTACCTAGCATTTCAGGCCTAAAGTTAACTGCATGGTTTCTCCACTTCTATTAATAGCCAGACATTCAAGGCTGTCCTCCCATGTATGTCACATTATTTTGTCTTCCCATAAACCTTCCAGTAGAAAAATCTATAGAGGCAAATGGAAAAGATTTGTTTTTTGGCACAACAAAGAGACATTGACCCTTTTTCTGCACCAGTACTTAAAGTTCTGGAGTTTTTGGCTGCAATTTTTAATGAAGGGGCAAGCTCCCGCACTGTTAAAGTTCAATTAGCCGCCATTTCTGATTTCCACATATGGGTAAATGATTCCTCCTTAGCTTCTTCAAAACTTTGTAAGGCCTTCATAAGGGAAACTTTTCTTCTTAGACCCCTTTTTAAAGATCCAACTCCACTTTGGGAATTGAATTTGGTATTACAATCTTTAACTCCATCAACATTTGAATAATCAGCAAAATGCAAACTAAAATTTTTAACCTGGAAAACCATCTTTTTGGTAGCTAGAACCTCTGCTCGAAGAGTCTATGAACTTCAAGCCCTGTCTTCTAGTCCTTCTCATTTAATTTTCCATAAAGACAGGGTAGCATTACGTACCAACCCCTCTTTCCTTCCTAAGGTGGTGTCAGAATCTAACATCAATCAGTCTATTAATCTTCCAGTTTTCTTTCCAACTTTCACTTACAAAAGAGAATACATATTACATTCGTTGGATGTTCACAGACAGTTACATTTCTGTTTGCATAGAACAAAAGATTTGAGAAAAATAGATCAATTATTTATTTGTTTTGCAGAATCAAACTTGGGCAAACCAGTTACCAAAGTAACTCTAGCCAAATGGATAATAGATTGCATTTCCTTTGTCTACAACAAGTTTGGGTTGTCTTTGTTGAAACCTTTAAGAGCCCATTTAACCAGGTCCATGGCAACTTCATCCTTATTTTTATCCAGGTCCTCCATCTATGATATCCGTGCAGCTGCAACATGGGCTAATCGTCATGACTTTATCACTCATTACAAACTGTATCTGGTCTCAATAGTGCTCAGGAATATCCTTCCTTAGAGTTCTTCTGGGATTCAGATAGCTGGGAACTCTGTCCCACTAGTTGAGAAATGAATGAAAATTGATAACATCAGGTAAAGAAGTTATGTACTCACCATGCTGGTTCCATCTGTGCTGTCCATTTTCATTCTTCCTCAACTCCCCTCCAGCCCTCTACCTTTTTTTTTTTTTGGTTTTTGACTTCTGGAAGAATGAGAAGATAATAATAGAACCAATGCTCCTGCTTTTGAACTCCAGATATTGGTTTCTGTTTTTATATTTGTTTCTATTTTTCCATCAAGCTATAAGTCCAGCAAACCAGATCTGAGGTATGGTAGAGGACTAGAGCATTGTGGGTAAGGGAGGAGCTCAAGAGGTACCAGTATCCACGAGCTGTAAAAAAGTGGCAGAGTCTTATCTGAATGTGTGATACAAACCCAGTAGTTGAGGAAGATTGGAAATGGACAGCACAGATAAAACCTTATAGCGAGTACATAACTTCTTTTTTTGCTATCCATAACGCCACCAGTTCAATATGAATAAACAAGGAACAGGAAGTCGGGAGTGTCAGAGAAGTATGTAAGAGTGGTACAGGTTATGTACGAGGGTAGTGTGACAGCGGTGAGGTCTGCGGTGGGAGTAACGGATGTGTTTAAGGTGGAGGTGGGATTACATCAAGGATCAGCTCTGAGCCCTTTCTTATTTGCAGTGATAATGAACAGTTTGACAGATGAGATCAGACAGGAGTCCCCATGGACTATGATGCTTGCAGATGACATTGTGATCTGTAGTGAGAGTAGGGAACAGGTGGAGGAGACCCTGGAGAGATGGAGATATGCTCTAGAGAGAAGAGGAATGAAGATCAGCAGGACTAAGACAGAATATATGTGTGTGAATGAGAGGGAGGATAGAGGAATGGTGAGGATGCAAGGAGTAGAGGTGGCGAAGGTGGATGAGTTTAAATACTTGGGATCGATAGTTCAGAGTAATGGTGAGCGTGGAAGAGAGTTGAAGAGAGTACAGGCAGGATGGAGTGGGTGGAGAAGAGTATTAGGAGTGATTTGTGACAGACGAGTACCAGTAAGAGTGAAAGGGAAGGTCTACAAGGGGGTAATGAGACCAGCTGTGTTATATGGGTTGGAGACAGTGGCATTGACAAAAAGGCAGGAGTTAGAGCTGGATGTAGCAGAGTTAAAGATGTTAAGATTTGCACTGGGTGTGACGAGGGTGGACAGGATTAGGAATAAGTATATAAGAGGGTCAGCCCAGGTTGGAAGGTTTGGAGACAAAGCCAGAGAGGCAAGATTACGTTGGTTTGGACGTGCTGAGGAGGGTTGCTGAGTATATTGGGGAAAAATATGCTAAGGATGAAGCTACCAGGTAACAGGAAAAGAGGAAGGCCTAAGATAAGGTTTATGGATGTGGTGAGAGAGGACATGCAGGTGGTTGGTGTGACAGAGCAAGATGCAGAGGACAGGAAGAAATGGAAACAGATCTGCTGTGGCGACCCCTAACGGGGACAGCCGAAAGATGATGATAGGCTATATTCCCTTGAAAAGCATTTTAGCTGGACCTACTTGTTGCATCTTTCTGTGGCATAGTATATTTCAAGCATTCAATGCTTCTGTGTCAGTACATTACTGTTTTGGGAGAAACATTTTAATGACTGAAAGTATCTGTGAAACTACAACCTGTTTGCAGTACCATGCCAATCTGGTTGTTTCTTCTGCTAATAGGAAACTTTCTGTTTCCAGTTTTATCATGTTGTTTAAACCCCATAGTTGAAATTGTTACCCCCCCCCCCCAAACAGTTACAAGCACTTTTTAAAGTGGAAGCATTTATAAAAAAGTACTTCAGTATAGTGCTTTGGAGAAGTAGAGCATCTACCATGTGAGCCTCCATTTCATTAAGTTTGATTAATTTCTTTGTTAAATTTCATAAAAGCACCCTCTCACACAGTATTGTCTGTTTTTTCTCTTTTGTTATCTTAGGATCGTCTGGGACTTAAGCAAATGGACAAGGCTGGGCAACTTGTGTTTCTTTCTGCAGATGGGGATCATCTCCAGTTCAGCAAAGAGTGGTTTGTGGAGAACATCCTCCCATATCTGACATAAAAAAACTTGTATGCTCATAGTGCTGTAGAGACAAAGTACCAAAGTCCTACGGATTTTTCAAGCCTGCTGCCTTCTGCTTTAGTAGGTCATCTCCCAGCTGCTGAGATTGACTCGACAAATGTAATGTTTTCTGCACCAAAATAAGGCATATATTTATACTAATCACCAGCCCGCAACAGATTGAGTAGAACAGCGTAATCCTAATCATGGTTTGAAAATTGCTGTGTAATTGCAAAACTATTAAAAACTGAAATTCTGTTGCAAAAACACACATATGATTCATCTTTATATAGTATTGCACTGAAATTGCAAGCTACCACATTTCTTTTGGCTCTAGTGTACATTGAGTGTTATTTTGGAAAAATATTTTAACCACTGTAGGTCAGTAATTACTGTAGATTGAGAACCAGCCATTACAATGGAATAACCATTGTAAAAGTGTATCAGCAGAATTTCAGCTGTGCCATGACTTCTGTATATTTTGAATTCTTCTGCTTTCAAAAATGCTTCATTGGAAGCTAATTATCTTTTAAATGTGAACAGATGAAATAGCATTACTCGTCTCCTATAAAATCTTATAAGGCACATTTTAATTTTATTGATGGTGCTACTTTTACTCAGGGGTATAGCCAGGATTTTCAGATTTGTACTCACAGCTCCTAGACTGCTGCCCCCACCAAGCCACACCCACACACCACACCCACATCTACACATTGCTGTCCGTACACTTCCTTAAACTGCTTACCAGGCCACGCCCCTTTCACAATGCTGCTCCCTGAATGATCATTTGTGAGCCATATGCCAGGATGGTAATTACTTGCATGATGAAGCAGCTTGAGCATTTCATATCTTCATGGGTCAAAAAACAAACTACCTTCTCATTTAAAATTTTGCTGACTTCCTTCCAATGAAGTTGCACCCCACACACACCCAAACACCCATGTATACCAGTTAAATAGAAATATGAAGGCACATGCATGTATACCAGTTAAATAGAAATACCAAGGCATTATCAAATAGTTCAAACTAAGACAAGTTGCCAGTAAGCACCACATGGCAGCATTGAAATAAGAAAAAAAATGCATAATCATATTAATCTTTTTTTAATGGTTTTATAACTAGGAATTCAAACAGTAGTTTAGTCTGTGATGCTCTGCTTATTAACATAAAAAACTACAAAAAACAGCTACTTTGACATACAGTAGTCAGGCATGTTTCTGTATAGCGGAACAGAAAATTGTAAAGCTTTTTAGTAATATATGGAGTGCAGTACAGGTTTAAAAGAAATAGTAGTTAGAAAATAATTAGAAGAAAGTATCTAAATCTAGTTGAAAATCAGTCTGGGGGGGGTTCATAAACCTGGGATGCAACAAGTACTGCTTTAAGCCACTTGATTAATTCTCTGCTCTTGGTTAACTAACGTGGTGAAAAACCTAAAACATTTGCAAGCAGCAGGGAAACACAAGAGTCAGAAAGTCTTTCAGCTACACACACAAGCAAAAAACACTTTTGTGCATCTCAATGTCATGCACTATTATGCTGGAAATAAGTTTATGCGCCGATCATTACACAGATTGAAATCTCGTAGGACTTGCTCAATGTCAATGTCTATGTCGTCATGTATATGCATGAGTGCCAATCCTGTTAAACGGTGTTCGCTCATGCAGTTTCGGAGCCAGGTCTTTATCCTCCTCAAGGCACTAAATGTCCTTTCTGCAGATGCAACACTGACTGGCATTGTTGCCAGAATACTTAATGCAGTGTTGATATCTGGATAGAACTCAGGTTTTAAGTGCTGCAGTGTATCAATAATTGTGGTAGGGAGTTGGTTCTCTGGTACCATGTTCCACTTTGTGGACCATCTTACCAGTTCCTCTCGTAGGTTATGTAGAGAGGACAAGTCGGTCTTGTAAGCCTCATACAGTTCAATAACTTTGGCATCATCCTGAAGCATGTACAATGACTTGGGTGCCAAATATTGTGCCAGGAAACGTGGGCGGCATTCAATAAGTTGTTCAGTCAGTTCAGCAATGACATGGTCCAAGAATGGTATGAATGTGTTTCATCTGTAGTATTCTTCTGGATTAGAAGCAGTGATGTTGCTCCTTTTTGTTTGTCTGCCACATATTCTAGGTACACTTTCTTCGGTAAAGACTTGACTTGCAAGTTCCTTTACCTCTTCATAGAGCACTTTGAATTTGCTGTCAGCATCTCCTCTAATATTTTTAAGAGTTTCTACGATAACTGAAGTTTCTTCTGATGTCTGTATCAGATCAATCTGTTCATGTTGAAAATAAAGATGAAGAGGCTTAACAATGCCCAGTATAGATTCCATTATTACCAACTCAACAATGAAATCAAATTTGGAAATAGAATATAGGTATCTTTCTGCCTCTTTGTCAAATTCTGCCATATTTTCCAAACAACTGGCAATAACAGCATACTTCATCTTAAAGGCATGTAGGCAATCGGCTTGACTCATCCACCTTGTTGCCCCTGGTGCACGTAGAGACGTACTTCTGTCTGCAGACACATCATCGTACTCTGATGGCAAACTTGCAAATTCCTTCAGCTGACACAAATATACATTATGACATTTTGCAGAGGAATTTATAGTGGCAATTACACTTCGACATGTGTCAAGTGCATTTGCCATTTCACGCATTGCACAGGAATGTACAATAGCAGTGTTTAGGTTGTGTGCTTTGCATGCTGAGTATAGTGCTTCTGGAAATAATGCCCGAATTCTTGCCTGAACTCCACTGAAGTGGCCACTCATGTTACTACCTCGGTCATAACCCTGTCCACGCATACATCCTTTATCCAGACCCCATGCTGTCATTCGCTGCAAGAAAAGATCTGCCAATGCTTTTCCAGTGGTGTCCATAGCCTCTACAAACTCAATGAAGTCTTCTCGAATTTCTACCTTCCTGTGAGTGCGGTGAACATATCTTACAGTTAGCGTAATCTGCTCCTTCCGGGAAATGTCTGTAGTGCCATCTGCAATTAAACCAAAGTAACGTGCGTCCTTCACGCGGTTAAGAATATTTCGTTGAATCTGCAAAGAAATGAGCTGAATCAATTCATTTTGAATCTGTGCTGAAATATATTGAGCATTTCTAGGTGCCTTTTGCAAATGTTCTGCAAACAAAGGGTCCAGTTCAGCAGTATATTGCAGCAGAGATTTGAAGGTCCCACTGTCGGACAGTCGTCCTCGTAATGGCAAATTTTCTCTTCCACACAAGATGATTATTCTCACTATACGTTTTAAGGCATGTAATGTGCATTCTTGCAGTCTTTTATCCATCTGTGAAATGGAGTGCAGTGCTGTTTTCATCTTACCACAACACACTTCTAAAAATGCCTCTGACCTTGCAACTGCATTGCCATGTTCTTTAGAGTTACTGTGCCGCTCCAAGATCTTTTTTGCATTCGACCAGTCGGTCATTGGTGTGGAGACCAACACAGTGTCCTTTGAACTATTAAAGACAAAGCAGGGGCCACAGAAAACTCCATCTAATTTCTTTGAGTACCGTGTAAATTTAAAGTCATGAAGCAGCTGTGGATTACACCTGCAAAAATGCCTCCTTCCAGCATAATCCACAAGTCGTTTAGGGAATGTAAAATCTTTAGGAGGCAGCCACTGTACCGTTTGGATAGTTTTCTTATCCATGTCACTGAGGATTGTGCGAGTATATAGCCCTATATCTCCATCATCCTTCTGCAGAACATCACTCATGCAGTGATAAAGCCTTTTATCTGTGTCACTTTCATCATTCTTCCTCAGATTCACAGTGTCCAATGGGTGAGCATCCAAACTGCTGGAAGATAAACTAATTGGACCTTCACTGGTAATTGCTCCTTCACTGGTATTTGCTTCTTGTATGCCTCTTTCCACAGAAGGGAAACTTGCTGCAGCTGGTTCAGTAGGTACATCAGCTTGAGGAACCACAGTGATCTGTTCACCTTTGCTATCCGCGTGCCTACAGCAAAAACAAAGCAATGCACACACGAAGCACAACTATCAAATGTGTTCACAGAGTGCTGCTTTGTGTAGTGTATCACCAGCAATTAATGATAAAAAAAAATTGAGTGTAAAAGACTTACCAAACTGTCACTGGTCTTTCTGAAAATGTTTCTGCTGCAACAGAAGTAGATCCATCGTTGGAACTGCAAAAATAAATCAGGTTATTATGCAATTAAGCATGACTGAGTTATAATGTAGTCTGATACATTGTATCATAATCAGTACGCAAGAAAATGTACCTGTTTATGGATGGCTGCTTTTGTACGTTAAATGGCTCAACAGAAGTAGGCAGCATGTGTAAGTCTGTCACTGATGCACAACTTGAAGATGTGCCTTTTCTAAAAAGCAAAACAAAAGCAAGAAGCAAGACTACACGTTGTACATGTTTGCAGGCATATACTCTTAATGTCCTACAATGCACACAAAAAAGTTAATTTCTGGAAAGTCCTCTTTGCTAAACACCATTTCCAAGGCTAACATGTACAATTACATTCTAAAGCAATTTTTGGGCACAGCATAGCTACAGCCTTTATACCAGCACATAATCACTGCAAGGCAGATAAAGTAAGCCTAGATTAGCTTATTAATACATATTAGGGTGCATAGACATACAGACCCTCAAAAGATGCACACCTAAAAATCCATCACACATTATAAGTGCCACCTGGCAATAGTGAACACAATGAATACATCAACATATGTTAATTCTTCATTGGTCAAAGCTTTGTCCTCGACCTCTACAACACCAGAATTCAACAAATAGTACTAAGTAAATACAAGGTACCCCACAACAGTACACTGGACAGTTTTACATTTGCAGGTTTTTTCTGTAATAAAGCCCTAGTATGTGTAAATAAATGTGCTTACTTACCGAGTCACGAAGGAGGCCAAACTTGCTGAAAGCTGAGCAATCTCCTCTTTCGTGTACGCTTCACTTTCCTCTGCTGGGCACCAGATGGTTGTTTTCTCTTCACTACAGCTTCCATCCTATCAGAAATACAAGCTGTTTCAGCACTTTATGATTACCAGGGAGATTGCATGGATCATCATGCTATCCCAAAGAAAACCAAGACCCAATCATCCAAAGGCAGGCGTCCATAAATAGACTGTACAACAGAAGGAGGAAGATACTACATGATAGAGCAAAATCCATAATAGGGAGGAAGGCATCTCTGATCAGTACTAGCAAAAAGTTACGATCCCTCATAAAATCCTCCAAGGCCAGTTTTGAGAGAAAAATTGCACAGGACACTAAAGACAATCATAGGGCTTTTTTCAGTTATGTAGGAACCTGGGTTACAGCTACCAGACTTGTTCTGAGTTGATTCTAAACAACAAAAAATACACTGAACCCACAGACATCACCAATATCCTGGCAGGCAGGTTCAGTGCAAACTTCTCCACCCCCTCCCCCCAAAAGAGCAAGTGTCTATCCCGGAAGGGGGCTGCCTCCCAAACATCTCTGATGTTCAGGTGAAGGCTGCCCTCTCCAAAGCAAAAAGCACTGCTTCCATGGGACCAGACGGCATCCCAGGTTGCGTCCTACATGAACTCCAAGAAGAACTAATCCCTTAAATAAAACAGCTGTACAATCTCAGCCTCACTACAGGATATGTGTCCACAGAATGCCGTACAGCAACAGTGGTCCCACTCCACAAAGTTGGAGCCTCCACGGACCTTGGAAACTATCGCCCCATAAGCCTGACTAGCTTAGTCTGCAAGGCTATGGAGAGGATCATCATGGAGCTCATAAACAAAGACATCAGGGACCTACAGACACTAGATCCTACCCAATTTGGCTTCGTGAAGGGCAGATCCTGCCTTTTGAATCTGGTTAACCTCTTTGAAACAGTCACCAAAGCCATAGATGAAGGGAAGATAGTCCACACAGCCTATCTGGACCTAGCAAAGGCATTTGACACAATACCCCATGCGGGCATCATAAATAAGCTATCCAGCTTAAATATAAACCCCTATGTCACAAGATAGGTCGCAAACTGGCTCAAAGACAGAACCCACAAAGTGAGAGTTGCTAGAGCCATGTCAGACTCGAAACCAGTCACAAGTGATGTCCCACAAGGTTCTGTCCTGGGACCGCTCTTGTTCGGTATATACTTTTCAGAGGTACAGGCCAACGTGGGAGGACCTGAGCGAGTGGATATTTCAAAATTGTTAACTGAATGAACTAGGTAGGAAGTTAACAACTAGACTTTGGCAGCTCTTTTCCAACGACGTTCACCTTTTTTATGAAGCTGTCTAAACGTGTGCAGTAATCAGTGCAGACTTGCTTGATTACCTGATAGGGCTGTACTGTTGCAAAGATCTATAATCAGGAGTGGAGTGGACGAAACAGTTTTGATATCAGATTCAGAAGGTCATCGTCAGCAAGGCTTGTTAGCACAACAAACAAACTGTAACATTAGGAGCGTGCGGTGCAAGTGCAACAGTACAACAACCTCCTGCAAGTGTTTGTACAAGAAATAGATAAGCACTGTGCCAGGTGGGAACTGGGTCCTGGAAGTTATAAATTAGCCAAGACTAAGGGCGAGAGACAGACTGTTTAAGAAAAGATTTCTTGTAAATTTAAAAAAAAAACTCCATCACACTGAAACCATAGTAACAATACATATCTTCCTCATTGTCATCTTAAAAAAATAGGGATAAGGATAACTGTTCGGGATCTTTGACCTCGTTCCTAGCCTAGGCCAGTGGCAGCCTGGTAGGTAACAGTACTCATACACCAGTCGCTAGATTGACTTCCTAAATTAGGATTGCATGTCTATGGCTACATACCTCTCAACCTCTTATAGTAAGAAATTTGGACAAAGCCATACATAAACGTGTGAAAAAGGTTAAAAAATAGGGACAATTTTAAATATTGCTCCTTCAAACTTAGAAAGTTGACAAAACGAGTTTTGCATTAGCATGCATTTTCCGATAGGTATGAAGTCTGAAACTCAAACGTCTGTCATTTTCTAACTTCAGTCTTTAATGATTTGCTACTAAACAGCCAGAAAACCACTTTTATGAAAAATGGTGCAAAAAGATATGGGGAAAATCTGGACATTTGAGAGGTATGGAAGGCTAGGGGACACTTCAAGTCAGACTGTTGCCTGATGGGACACCTGCATGTAGTCTGAACTTTAATAAGGGTGTAACAAGGCAGGCACCACCCTGTTCAGCTGAGCACATTTCAAAAAACAAATTTATTCAAACATTCATTCATTTGTTATGTTTACTTATCTATTGACCAGGCAAGAGGTCCAATGGGGCACAGCCCATTTACTGACTTGGGAGAAAAACCCCAGATACATAATATTAAAATTCCACAATATAAACACAATTTCCACAAAGAAGTGAGTGTATATTGGGCTAGAAGTATGCTAGTGAAGCAGGTACTTGTGTCAACAATACTTTTCCATTACAAAATCCTCTCTTATATCTTTGTATGTATAAACCATAAACATTTGTGTCGTATCTTTAATGTAAAGTCATAATGGAATTACTTTTGTATCACTAAATGACTATCCTGATCACTGCTGAATGATATATCTTTATCAGACTTAACCTGAAACTGATATGCCAGACTAAATTTTACCCCATATTAGAATCTCGATATTGGCTGATGTGGATGTTACAAGTTCAACATCTGGAAACCTGAAACGCTAATCTGTTATTAGAATCTCGATATTGGCTGATGTGGATGTTACAAGTTCAACATCTGGAAACCTGAAACGCTAATCTGTTATTACTGTTAATACCAATAAACATAATGTGGTGTTAAATGGAACATACAAATCATTTCTTGCCTTCATCCATCCAGTGTCCTTTTGGCAGTTTTTATATCTGGGTAACTGGGTAAGAAGAACACTAATATATATCACAGGGAAGGAGATGGCTGTTGTCAGGGCTTGCCGCTTGAGCTAATTAACTTAACCAAGGCTTTTCGTTTGAAAATATTTTACGGGGGGTTTCTGATGTTTAAAAATGAGGAGTTTGCCAAACTCCTCATTTTTAAACATCAGAAAACCCCCGTAAAATATTTTCAAACGAAAAGCCTTGGTTAAACTGTTGTCAGGGCTTGCCGCTTGAGCTAATTAACGTAACCAAGACTTTTCGTTTGAAAATATTTTACGGGGGGGTTTCTGATGTTTAAAAATGAGGAGTTTGCCAAACTCCTCATTTTTAAACATCAGAAAACCCCCGTAAAATATTTTCAAATGAAAAGCCTTGGTTAAACTGTTGTCAGGGCTTGCCGCTTGAGCTAATTAACTTAACCAAGGCTTTTCGTTTGAAAATATGTTACGGGGGGTTTCTGATGTTTAAAAATGAGGAGTTTGCCAAACTCCTCATTTTTAAACATCAGAAAACCCCCGTAAAATATTTTCAAACGAAAAGCCTTGGTTAAGTTAATTAGCTCAAGCGGCAAGCCCTGACAACAGCCATCTCATAATTCTCATTCCCTGGAACTTTGTAGGGTAATAACGTGCACGGTTTTATCAGCAGTTCAGCACACATGGTCCACTGACTGAGAGCGGGAACATGTAAACTGCTTAATCTTCATTTGTATGGTATCTGTCTGTCGTCGGAGTCGGACATACGTTGTAATTCATACTCCTGACTGGTACCAAATAAACAAATAGCTAGCCAAGTATTATATTTTAATAGCAGTTGCAACTTGCGCACAAAACAAAAAAAAAACGTTTTCATAGCTCTCAGCTAAATAGGGACAAACCTCAACACATAATCAATCAGGGACAAATCCAGAAATAACCATGGTCACTTTTTAAAATAATAGTATTGCTGTCTTGAGAATTTCTCAAGCCTGTGGGTTTCGTTTAACGTAGGTGGAGAAAGCGATGGCTTCCTTCAATTTTATGGACTGCTCTACCTATGAGAGTGACACTGATTATCCTGCAGAACGGGTATCTGGAGACTGGAGAGTGGAGACTGGGATTGAATTCTATTCTATCAACCCAAAAGGGTACTGACCTCGTCCTCCTGTAGTCGTGTATGTATGTTACCGTCTTACCGATAGCGCTGTGAATTGTGATTGTGGCTTTATCAGTTGCTTTTAGGAAGAATGAAGCGACAAAGTGAAGTGATGTGTATACTATTATTGTATTTATTGCTCAAATATCAAAGTATCTGCAGATTTCTATGGCGTCTAAAAATAAGTAGTCCGCTCGTTTTTTGGTGGGACACGACTTAGAATCTGCAGACAAGAGGTGAGGGTGTTGCATCTCATTCGGAAATAAGAATATAGACTCTATATATGACCGATTTGTAAAAGTGGTGCCCTGTACCCTGGCCTGGGTACATAGTACATCAGTGTGTGTCTCTCTATTTGCGGGTGCCGGTGGACGTGGTAGTCTAGGTAGGCCTTTTACCCTTCCCGCCCTCCTGATGCCTTGCGCGCCATAGCTAATGGCTCAGTCGGTTGGTGTTGGTTGATGGTAGTGGTATTGGGACTCGAGTAGTCGTGGCGGGCCAGGCAGCTTACTAATCCAAAAAAAAAAAAAAAAACAAATGCTCTTTGTCATGAAAAAAGTAAGTGACAGCAAGTTTTTTTTTTTTAAAAAAAATAATAATAATCTAATTTCTAATAATAATATAATAATCAATTTAGGCTGTAGCATGAATGATCATGACATCGACTACTACTACTACCACGCACAGGCAAGACAAGTTCATTCACTTCAAAAAAATTCAACAAATTGATTAGATTTAGAAATTATTTTAGATACACTAGAGTAGACTAGACTGAGAGACAGTAGAGTACTAGCAATTTGCGATGCGATTGCATCTTCATTTTCCATCTCATATTTTATAAAAAAATAAACTTACATAATTTATCAGCCAGGCCACAAAATAAATCAGCAGCAGATAAGCTATGGAGCATATGCACACTTATATAAGCCAACGATTTGGTCAAGTGGTGGAAATGGGTTTGAATTTGTACTCGTTTTATTAATTGCTGTCTCTCTCTCACAAGTTCAAGTAAAGCGGGAGTCTCTGGACCAATCAGCACAGCCATTAGTTTGTAGCTAACAGGCTGCTGGGTCCTACAGCCAGCCAGATTCTACCCCCCATTCCAGATAAACTGTACTGAAATGCGTACAGTCAGTATGCCTCCCGACGTCCCTGCTTTTACTCACTAGCTCAGGTTTGATATACTTATGATCCTAATACACTTCTTGCCCCATTTCTTGCTTTCCAGAGACGTGGCTGCTTTAGTTCTTTCCTACTTATCTACTTAGTGCCAAACAGTGTCAGTAATTCACATCCCCCTCCAAAGAGAGAGATACAACTGCCAGTGTAGTGTCAAATGTGTTGAACAATTGTATGGTACAATTTTCTTTTCATTGTATTTCTTGAGGCCACTGTCTGCTAGCATTGCTCAGCCTAGCTGAATGTCATCCTTTCTTGTGTTGCTTGTCAGTTGACATCTGTTGTCACTCCTGTGATGTTAGTGTAGTGGAGTTTACATGGTATACTTAATATCCGTACAAGGACTGGCACAACTGCCTGGGTGGTCTTTCTCTGCTGTGCCTGCCTTGTTTATTTGAAAACCTAGAGTTTCAGAATTGCAATAGAGTCCTGTTTTGGAGACTGAATAGAGATTATTCATGGGGCTTCTGTAATTAATTTGTGGACTTCATAACATCATACTAAAGAATATATGAAACCCCTCGCCCACAGATGACACATTTTCATTTTCCTTCAGGAACTTTTTTAACCTGGCTTTCTTCCAGTCTATGTAATGTAGACATCTTGGCTATGTGTATTCCATCAGTGTTGTCATTAGGGATAGTTTCTCTTTGCTTTCATCAAAAGAATACATTTTATCACCATAATTAATAAGCTCAATGTCTTCCTCAAAGATTGAATGGTGCTAAAGGAGGTCTGTCTACTCTGTTACAGACATCAGGACAGAAGTGCTGTAGACACCTAGGAATACACCCTTAATTACATTTGAAACATGACAGGCAAATGTTTTATTGTGGGATTTAGGACATACAAGTGGCACCATCTGTAGAGAACATGCAGCTTTCATTGTCACTGTTACTCTGTACTAGATTCCAAGAATTCCATTTTGATTTTAACTAATGTGTGATGCCAATACAAAAGACAGAAATCAGCATTTCAAAAGTGTTAGAACCTTGCATGAAACAGAATGACACTGGTCCCGAAGATAACTAGAAAAGTATTTCCTTTTCAGAGGACAAAGCTAACACGTGACAGGCTGAAGACTAGTCAACAAATAGTGTTATGATCTAAACAAACTACCATATTGTGCCTTGATTTTGACTTGACATTGTATCAGTCAAAGTAAATATTTTCACACCGGAGACCTTAAATAGCTTTTACTGCTGTTGGTGCCCATATAACAAAAACAATTCAGTTTCTCATTTGTTTGGCTTCATGTGCTTGTATTATAGCTTTCCTTTTTCGAAGAATGCTTTCTTCCTTAGATTAGCCATGAGACTAATACTATTGATTGTACTGTGAGATCTTTGTGAAGGTGGGAACATTTTTAAGATTGTTGGTTACTCCAATTTGATTTTTCAAGGACCTACCATTTTATTTTTAAATTTTCCTGTTGTATAGTCTTCAATGTATATGTTGCTGGATATGACCTTAGCTGATGGTACTGTAATAATTTTCTAGAAATCATCTCGTAGTCAGAAATGTTTTTCAGTGATGCAGTTTTTTTTATTTTACAGTACATTTCTGATCCCACTATAGTTTGGTGGATATAACTTATCCAAAGAGAATGTATATTCATGCTTGGCTCCATGATGCAGAGAATTGGAGTCCTGACTGTGACATAGCTAGCTGGGGTTTTATTAGCAGCCAAGGAGGGGGGAAGAATAAAGGATAATGACATGGTCACCTCTCCTAGGGAGAGGGCATTCTGATGGTGCAATTTCTCTGGTGGAGACCAGCACTTATGCTTCAAGGGGGAAGGGCAGGATTGCTTAAGAGGAAACAGTCCTTGCAGAACTGAGGGGATTACTTTTGATGCAGCTAATTATATGTCCCCTTCTCAGTGCTCCACTAGTTACATGTGCCAAGGGATAGGGCAGTAAAATGCTGGAAAAATCAAGCAACCCTGATGGCTAACTGAATGATGGGGGCAGAGCAGGGCAAAGAAAAGAGCGAATGTATATTTTGTGTATTATCCAAAAGCATCATTCCCTAACTCTGTTTCTAATTTATGTTATGACGTTGAATATTCATATTTAAAAAGATACATGTTCCACATGATTTGTCTTTCATGTTGATAAAAAATAGGCGCCAGAACTAAAATCCATAGAATATTAGAAATGGTTACATTTAATACATTATATGTACATAAATAATTGCCTGCTTGTGATGCTATTATAATTATCCATAAATGAGAAGCAGTTTTTTGTTGCATTTGTGTCTTTCTACATTAGCCTCAAAGGGATTTGGAAGTTTTAGTACAAATGAACAGAAGTAGCTTGTGAAATGCAAGTTATTGTAAGCCCTTACCACACCTTGAATGTACAGTGGTACAAATCTGTAAGCCGGGCCACACTTAACCTCTTGGCACAAGAAATATGGATAAAACCTAAAATAATGGTGGGGGGGGGGGGTAAATTCCTAAAAATAGGGGCAGATTTTAAATATTGCCCTTGTAAACTTAAAAGTTGATAGAATAACAGGTTTTCTGTTAGCATGCATTTTCTGAATGATGTAACATCTGAAACTCTGATGTGTCGCTGTTTAGTGACTTTGGCCCTCTGTGATTTGCCATAAAATCACAAATTTTATGATGGACAGACCAAAACTATGAGGCAAAGAAATGGATAGTTGAGAAGTATGGTAAGCTCCCAATCCAATTTTAACTGCTATACGATATATTTATGAAAGTATTGCAAATAACTGAGCTTTTCTGTTTTTCCTGCACATATTTTCTGTTTCTTGTTGTAATGGAACTATTAATCCAAATGTTAACCCATGTCAGGATACTAGAATTATTTAATTTGTTTATTAAGTGAATATGCTACAGTGTCTTATTTACACTGATTTTGTTTTCTGCAGCTATTTCCCCCCCAAGTCTGTATTAGGTGGAATCAGAGTGTATGTCTGTGTCAGCAGGCACTACAAAAACTTGATTCTGTATTAATCTGTTAAACTAAACATTTGGCTAAAATGAATCTTTGAATCCTGTTCATTCTGAATATATATAACCCACAAAATCATAGTGGGTAATGTAGTAAACTGCTTGCTTTAGCTGCTGTGCCCCACAATTCCAATTTTTTAAAAAATCGCTCTAGTGCTCTATCACAGTCACTGGTTAGCTTTTACTTTTAGTCCTATTAAGAGAATACTTTAACTTCTGTAACGGTTTTAAAAAAGGAGCAATAAATATTCCTTTCTTTGTTTCGATATAAGGGTTTGAGGAAAGATAGTTTAGTCATTCCCTAATCAAAGTTAGTTGTCTGATTGTCCAAGCCCATGACTTTACTTGTTTTGGCTACATGTAGGCTGAATTGAAGTCCAGGTGGACAGTAGTTCCGAAAGAAACTGGTATGAAAATATATATATTTTTTGAAAAAACATTTAAGCTTTTGTTATATAAAATAACCTGATATACTTGTAACAGTGGTAAAATCATTTAAAATATTTACACCAACAAGAGACTTGATTCTTCCTACATGTTCTGAACAAGTAGTTTAAACATTGTTATAATACTAAGCAAACTTAAACTCAGTTTACAATGTGCTTATGTAAATAGTTTTGAGAGAAGGGGCTTGAGTTATTGTAAAAAAATAAACTTATAATTGAGACGTGTAGTATTGTAACTATGAATATTAACTTAGTTGAGAAGTGTTTTTTTTCTTTCTTTCTTGTAAATGTGATGGCACTGTTTCACTGTGCATTAAAAAAAATGTTAGGGCCAAACAAAATCTGTAGTGTATGAGAATACAGCGAATTGAGCTTTATATGAGTATTTTAAGGTACAGTAATTGGCAGGCCTGTTAAACATTTCCTGAATGATTGAGCTTTATATGAGTATTTTAAGGTACAGTAATTGAAAGGCCTGCTAAACATTTCCTGAATGGAAGCTGAAATCGTAACTTTTTAGTTACTACCAGCTTTGAACAAAATGGATGAATACTTGTCTTCTAAGCTCATACCATGGTCATAGCACTGTCATTACACTGAAAGGGTAATTATGCACATTCTATGCAGAATCATCTTTTGAGACAAAAGTTGTACAAAGATAATTCCCTTGGGGGGATGAGTTTTATTTCCTGTTAGGTCCAGCATGAACGGTCTCTAAGTTTAGTGTTCATTATTGTTTACGAAAGGAAGATCCAGAGCTACCTACCAGCAGCGGGGAATACAAGCCAAACATGTAATGTTGAAGACAAAGGTGAATTAGCTATCTACTGTTATTAGTACCCCACAAAGCTGTATTTTATCAATGTGCAAAAATGGGCTTCTGTTGAAGCACTACTAAAGCTGCGAAAGTCCACTGCTGGTTGCATGTGCACACTTCAGATCCATCATTATAGTTCTTTGTTTCAGACTTTTTCTGGAATTTGAAATATTAATTTTAAGGTGCTAAACCAGGGTGCTGTTACTGTGACTCTTACTGTGATGACTCTCAAGTCTTCTTAAGACACACGGTCTTGCTGGCTGGGTTTTGCTGAAATCAAAGTCTGGTTATAGTTGCATTCACAGTCTGTTACATACAGAAACTTGCAGAATATACACTGATGAGAGAATATACTTTGTAGTACCAAACTCAGAGCAGTAACAAATAACTTTTTATAACAAACCACACGTACTACTGTAGCAGCTTTAGGTACTGTTCTACTTTACTTCTCAAATAGCGCAGATGATGTGAGAGATACAATATTAGCTGTAAGGACAACGAGAAGGAAGCAGCGCCAATAAGGAGAAGTTCAGCTGAACCAGACAAACCTTCATGGTATATTATAAATTGCTGAGACACCACCACAACGTACCAACGATAATCCTTTATTGACCTAGGTTTCGTTCGTTCCTACGAACTTCAACAGAATACATTCAAACATTCATCCACCACAATTTTATACTATTTTGCATTTTCTAAATTGATTAATTAACACAATTCCCTTAATTAATTAGATGACTTTGTTACTTAAAGGGATATCACGTTAACCATGAAAAATAGTACTCAACATTAAAATCTTCATACACATCCGCTCCAATATATATAAAACTATGTACATTTAAAAACTATAACTTAAAACCATTACAGAAATGTATGTATATAGCAACCCACATCCTATATATATATATGAATAATGCAACTTATAAATGCAAATAAATTATAACATATGATAAATAACTAATCATAATATAAATATACTATATATATACGACTATGATAAACTCACTATAACTAATACCAAATATTTAACTATCAATTACTGTTCAACAGTACATGAAATAACTATTATATAAATATTATAATTATAAGAATGTTACAAATGTTATAATCTTGTGAACTTGATAGATCATATATACATAACTAAAATACACAAATTTTGAACACATAGAGATACAATATTACCTCGGAACAAGTGTGTGTTCCTACACAGATATCTCTAACATAACTGAATCAGTACAGATCTTATATGCAGTTCTAGTCATGTGCGCACACACACACACACACACACACACACACACACACACACACACACACACACAGATTTCCTCTTGGTATTCTATTTTGGATTTTGTATGAGAACATCTGTTCTTGTGCAAATGCTGACTTCAAACTTTCTTACTTAACAATGTCATATGATGCAGATTGTTTTCCTGTTGTCCAGCCTTTAAGGAACCAGATTAGCTTTTTTTCCTAACAATGTGTAAACATACATCCTATTTTTACATTTTTGCTGATTCTATAGGAAAACATGTCCATTAAGCAAGTTCCTTATTTTTCAAGCCATAGTCATTTAGTATGGATGCTGATCACATATTACTAAATTCTGTTTCTACATTTAAGCAAGCTTTATTTTATACCTTATGTATATTTGTAACAGAATTACTTTCAACCTTAATATTTTGTTGAGCATATTCTTACAATTCCCTCTTTTTATTTTTTAATGTACTCAAAACACTTTATACTGATATGTATTTTTGATCACATTCTATAGAAAACACATTAAGAAACAAAACCTTTAGTCTTCTTTTAATACAAGTCAAAGTGCAATTTTACAATGATAGCAAGTATTACTACCAAAACTGAATGTATCTAACAACTTTTTCTTTTACAGACCATTCTGTGAAAATGTTCCATTAGTTATGAGCTGTCTGCTTTAGTTTTATTTTTTAACTTGATTAATTTATTCTTTTGCAGTCACAGAATTTCATTTATGACTTAGAACTTTTTTATTAACTCTTTGCAACTGTTGAATTAACGCTTCACTTTTATTATCATTTTATATCAAAAGATTAGAGATGGACTAATATCTATAAGAGACAAGAACTATGTGCTACTCCAAGCATTTATACACTGCTGAAAGTATACAGTTTCAATGTCATTTTAACCATAACATTGTGGTCATGTCTCTGAACTGCCCATTAACACCTTGGTAAAGTACTGAACTGGGCTTAGATAATAAATATTTGAATGCAATTATTTCAGTATATTTAATACTTGAGGATTTAAAAAAAAACATGATTTATCCACCAAAGAATGCTATGTACATATTAGTCCATTAGCTGTATTAATACAATATTTTAATATTTTCTTCTAACTGGGGTAACCAATACTAGTACTGATAAAATGATGGTCCAAAAATTAATAATAAGACTCCAACTTAAAACCAGTGATATTACAACTTGACAAATTACTTTTGAACTTATTACAATGTATCCTGTACATTATGTATTTACACAGACTGTTTGCTATTCATGCATTTCAATCTAGTAGGTATCCTGGACCCATTTTTTTAAAACATGGTTTTTCACACATATTCATTACTAGACATTAATTTCATTTGTATTGAATTATTTTGTATTTGTACATACAAAGACTGTAAAGTACACTTAGTCTAATTTACAAATTTAGTAACATTAACATCAAGCAAAATCTTGGAAAATTCTTATGTCTGTTTAGAAGTATCTAGTGGAATTGCCACCAGAGGCAACTACATACCCAGAAATTAAAACATTCATGCTTTTGCATACCAACATTGTCTTGCCAAAAACGTATTAAAAATAGTGACCATTCTTGTTCAATTTTTACATATCTTTACTCTGTCTTGTATAGCTTTAATAAAGCAATTTTAAGTAATCTCTTGTATAGCTTTACAGTTTAACAGGTTGTAAATACAATTTAATACGAAACAATACAATAATAACTAGCATGATAGCTATTAGCAACTTGTAAAATATCTTATCCTGTCAGGTTTAATCCAGTATTTCTAATGCACTAATACCTGTTTTCCCCTCCCCCCTAAAAGAGTATTGTCAAAAAGGAATGAGATATTATTTCTCTTCCTATACCTCTATTTTAGACCCTTTTGCAATACTGCTCACACAGTCAGTGTAAAACTGAGGAAGTACCCCTCCCCCTGTAGTATTGTTTATTTGCTTTATAATGTATGTCAGCCTAACACTTTGGTTATACATTTGCTTTATTAGGTTCAATGAAATAATATATTTTTTCTGTTGCCTTTGCTGTCTACTACTACTACTAGTTATTTTTGCCCTCCTGTATACTTTATTTGAACTGTATGTATACTATAACCCATCTGCTGGCTATACTTGATGTAACTAAGGTCTTTTACTTTTAACATTTACTTGCAAACAGATTATCAGTGACATATATGCACATGGTGACATTTTATTACAATTACCAAATAGTGTTGCATGTGAACATTTAACAATTGTGCTTTAATAACAATAATGTTTTAGAAAAAGTCAAACCCCTTCTCTGGCAATCAATCTTGTTTTTTTATCTTATCTGCTCAATATTAACTGTAAGTATTTATCCAGTCTAGGAAGGTCTGAGCTCACATTTCAGTTAACCCTTTTAGCATTTTTCCTTTAATCATCTGTTAATACACTTGCAATTTAATAGTAAAATGCAGTTATAAAACACTTATATTTGTGATTTGCATAACTATGCATTTATACTACATAAATAGACATTATTTTACAATTAGCTTACATATTTTTGTAACTTTGATTTCAGTGTTTATTTATTTAACTGCTCTGCCATTCATTTTACAAAGACCGTTTGATTAATACCATCTGTGATTTTATTTCTTTTTAAAATTCAGAACTTTAACTGTTTGGTGTGGTGTTACTATACAATTATAACAGTTGTAAAAAAACAAATAGATATTAGTTTAATTAACATGTTTATATTTACATTATTTATATTTGCTGTTGTCTGCCTGTTATTCTTGTGCATTGTAACAGATGTACTTTTAAATGAAAAGAAAATACATACGTCAGTCTTGTGACTTTAAATCTTTATACAAACATGTCAGTCTTGTGACTTTAAATCTTTACTATTATTAACTATTTTTATTTGATTTTATGCACTAGAACTGTTTTGTTTACCTTTTGACTATGCTATGAGAATGGCAATCATACACTCTATTTTACTACCAATAAATAGGTTCATAGGTTCATAGGTTCATACTAGGCTATCTGCCCGAGGGCATTTACAAGCCTAGCCCATAGTTTTGTGGCTTACGCCACCCCTTTAGTATGGGGAACTATACCCATTATTTTGCTGTGCCTCTGTTGAGCAGTGACACTGAGGTAATCCCTGGGGTATATCTGCGATCTCCCATCCATTGGTCAAGATTTCTCTTGAACAAGGCCAGCGAGGTGCTCTGCCTCACATATACCGGGATTTTATTCCACAGCATAGGGAGTCTTTGGGTGATGAATCTATCCTCCAGCACGCCCTATTAATAGCCGTGTCGAGGTTTAAGTCTCCGCCCTTGTGGCTCTGACGGATCTAGATTTTTGAGGTGAAGCATATTCATCAAATCTGGGTTTGACATGGCCTTGTATGTTAGGCAAAGGTCACCTCTGAGCAAGCGGCGACTGAATAGAGCTGGAGTTCTTTCAGTCGGGCAGCATAGGATAGATGTTTGAGACCCTTTATCCTTTTGGTGAGGAACTTTTGTGGCCTTTCCAGCTGCTGCAAGTGTCGGGTCAGATACATTCCGAATGGGGCATTGTACTCAATCATTGGTCTGATGAGTGATGAGTATAGGGAGACTATGACCTCCCTTGATCTAGATGAGAATCCCTTCATGATAAGGTGGGCAATGTAGAAGGTCTTCCTAACTACTTTAGCTACATGGGTGTTGAATGACAGACTACTATCAACCTGGGTCCCCAGGTCCCTGATAACTTCTTCTGTACTCAGTGGATTGCCACCTATTTGGTAGCTAGGGGTAACCTTGTTTTTCCGAAGGGTATGACTATGCATTTTTGGCATTTAACTTTAGGCCATGGCTCTGGCACCAGTTATCCGCTTCTGTGAGACCCTTCTGAAGGATATCTGTGTCAGATGTGTTTTCTATTATGGCCCAGTTTGCAGTCATCTGCAAACTTTGTCAGCCATAACCCTCCTGTGTTTGCTTGTACTTGAAAAGTAGATGCCAAACAAGAGTGGGCCCAGGACTGAGCCCTGTGGTACACCACTTGTGACAGGCTTTGAGTCTGACATGGTGCCAGCAACTCTGACCCTGTGGGCTCTGTCACTCAGCCAGTTTGCAACCCATCTTGTGATGTATGGGTTAACATTTAAGCTGATGAGTTTTTCAATGATACCCGAGTGGGGTATTGTATCAAAGGCCTTCGCCAGATCGAGGTAGGCTGTATGGACTGCCTTTCCTCATCAATGGCTTTGGTGACTGTTTCAAAAAGTCAACCAAGTTTAGAAGGCATGATCTGCCT
The DNA here is from genome assembly GCF_019279795.1 of Protopterus annectens. Taxonomy (NCBI): domain Eukaryota; kingdom Metazoa; phylum Chordata; order Ceratodontiformes; family Protopteridae; genus Protopterus; species Protopterus annectens. The sequence goes on along the minus strand of NC_056726.1, from coordinate 1,817,352,477 downwards.
TTGACAAAGCCAAACTGGGATGGATCCAAAGTCTGCAAATTCCTATGTCTTTATTTATGAGGTCCATTATGATCCTCTCCATGGCTTTGCAGATAAGGCTTGTCAAGCTAATGGGCGGTAATTTCCAGGGTCGGTGGAGGCACCGCCTTTGTGAAGTGGGACCACAGTTGCAGTGCGCCACTCCTGGGTGCGTATCCAGAGGTAAGACTATGATTAAACAGCTGTCCTAGCTGTGGGTTTAATTCCTCGTTGAGTTCGTGGAGCACACAGCCGGGGACACCATCAGGTCCCATGGATGCTGTGTTTTTGCTTTGGAGAGAGCAGTTCTCACTTGGGCGTTGGAGATGTTTGGGGGCTGCAATCGCTGGTATAGATATCTTTCCTTTGGGGAGGGGAGAAGTTTGCACTGAACCTGTCAGCCAGTATGTTGGCAATGTCTGTAGGATCAGTAATCTTCACATCATTTTGAACTAGTTCTGAGCATATCTGGGAGTTTCCTCCCAGGTTTCTAACATAGCTAAAGAAGGCCTTATGATTGTCTTTTGAGTCTTTAGCAATTTTTCTCTCAAAATTTGCTTTGGATGATTTTATGAGAGCTCTTAGTTTTTAACTTATAGTGATCAAGGGTGTCTTACCTTTTAAGGATTTTGCTCTATCTTGTAGTAGCTTCCTCCTTTGTTGTAGAGTTTGTTTATGGCTGGGGTCCACCAGAGTGGACGCTTGCCTTTGGTACAAAGAGTCTTTGTTTTGCTTGGGATTGCCTTATCCATGCAGTCCTGCAGGTGCTGGTAGAAGGCATTTGTAAGTGATTCAGCGGCTTGAGTACTGCTTTCCGTCGGCTCGGGGCCTTAAAGGAGACCACACTAGTCTTTAGAAGTGTGAAGTCGGCTGAGAAGTTCTTTACTGTGGTCTTTTTATTTCAGGTGGGGTGGGATGAGGACCTCCAGCGAGATTAGTTTGTGATCTGATCTCACCAGTGAGGGGTATACTTCGGTGTTGAACATTGTGCTCCCATGTTCGTGATGATGAGATCAAGTATGTTTTCTCCTCTTGTGGGATGGTGACTAGTTGTTCCATGGCATTTGAGTTTATGAATTCCAGGAACTTTTGGGCTAGGGTGTTTGGGCTTGAGTAGTGTTCCCAGTCTATATTAGGGTAATTGAAGTCACCTAGTATGATGGTGTTTGGTGATACATTTATCCCTCTAGTGTTTTCAGGAAGGCCATGTGAGGTTCCTGAGTTTGTGAGGGTGGCCTGTAACATGCTACAATTTGCAGAGCAGTCTTGCCTATGGTTAATTGCACCTGGATGGTCTCCGATGCATCGTCGTTGCCACCAGTCTTGAGGTGTGGGTGTCTTTGATGAATATGGATACCCTCCTTTCTTGGTATTGTCCGGATTTTGGGGCCGGAACGCATGATAAGAGGTAAAACCTGATAGTGCTGGGGTGCTCTCAGGAGCCTTGAACCAGGTTTCTGTCACTGCACAGACATCGATGTTCTCCATACTGAGAAGGGCCTCGAGCGTGCATTTTGAGATTTAGACTTCTGGCATTGAGCAGCATTACCCTTAGTTTTTTCCTTTTTGTGTTCTAGGGTGGTAGGTTTAGAATTTGAGCCTTGCCTAAAAAGGCACTATGGGGTGGCAAGAGCCTTTGCCAATATCCGAATCCCAGGGTGACAGGTGCAAGCCGTCCTTGAGAAGCAGCGTGGCTTGTCCAGCATGTCATCCCAGGCAGACAGACATTGGATCCCCTTTGAATGACACCAGAGTTTAAGCCAATTGTTAAAGCTGATCATCTTATCTCTGTATTGTGGCATCATTCTTGGTGAAGGTAGGATACTGCTCAAGGTCAGGGTCATACCTGCCTGGGCTACATAATCAGAGAGCTCCTCAATGTCTCTTTTCATGTAGTCCAAGGAGGTACGTCTCAGGTCGTTACACCAGCGTGGACAATGACTGAGTCATATTTGTACCTGCTGTTGAGAGACCTGAGTGCTTGCGTTATGTGGCGGATTCTAGCCCGACAGGCAGCTTACTGTGACCTTCTCCTTACTCAGTCTGGTGAGCGGGACGCCAGTGTGTCTGACTATGGAGTCACCAATGACTAGTGTGTCTGGCATTGTGTTTGGCCTTAAGGGCTGTGACTGTTTGACACTCTGACTGTGAGGTCTATGTGTTGCAGGTGTTGTGTTCTGAGGTGGTGGTTGTTTGGGTGTCTGCTTTGGTGGCCTCTGCTGTTTTGGTAGATTTTGATCAGAGCCCGAGTATGTCTTTGTGTGTTTATGTGTATGATTTGAGGTTGTGATGGTACTATGTGAGACTGGGTCTATAGTGTGTGTGGTAACCTTCTCCTCCTGACTGGTCTTGCCAGTCCTATGTTGAGAGAGCTCAGCCTCCAGTTTGGCCGTATAGTTGCATCTCTCGCATGTATTTGTGTTTTGTGAGCAAATGTCTTGCTTTAATTGAATGAAAGTCATACATCAGATCTTGCCATGTATGCTTAACCATTTTCAAAACACAAATATATTATAAAATATATCTCTTTTGTACAGATCAGCTGTAGTTTCCTGCCCTTTCCCAATGTTCTCTTAAGCTCAGCTGTTATATACAGGAAGTCAGTCTCTGTCAGTTCAGCTAATTTATTTGCTTTATCCTTTAACTGCAGTTCGAGTTTCCTGTAATGTTGCATGGTCTAAAACTCCTATGCACTTTTGAAAAGATGTGTGTATAACTTGTCTAAACTTCCTGAATTCATTGTGTCTGTCTTTTCAAAGTTTATTACATTCTTTTGTAACAAAATGTACTAGAGGTCCTGTCAGTAACTGATTTGACTCCTGTTGTAACTCCGAAATATACCTTTTACATGTGGTGACAGAACATAACTGTTCAACATCTGAATATAACACTTTACACTTCGTTAATTTTTTATCATGAACAGGTCTGACGTCACAGTCTATTTTTCTAGCAATATCATGTAATACTTTTTTATGGTGTGGCACACAAAATGCAGTTTCTGTTGAATCACGCAATAAACATTTGTCATACCCCACATGGTTTTCTTTGAGATACCAGTCAAATATTGTAATACATTTGCATAATGCCTTACCATCAACTTGCCCTGATAGGGTTTTACATGTACTAATGTGCTGTGTATACCAACATTGCAATTTATTAAAGTTTGGCTTACACCTGCTGGAATTCGGTCGAATAGCATCCATACTAAAATTATGATAGAAAAAAGTCTTGCCAGTTAGCAAAAAAACAGGTGATCAGGCTGTTGTTGCTGATGGTTGGAAATTTTTCAGAGTCACTCAAAAAGCTGGTGAAACACAACAGGCAGCGAACTGCTGTGTATAGTAGATGTCCACCTTTTCTTGAAGAATTAATGGCTCAATCTGGATTCAGACGTCTGAAAAACTTTACTACTAAAGGCTGCATAAACTGGAATACTTCTGTTTAGGATTTACACATACATACAAATGTTAATTACTGCAATTTGACTGAAGTGACCCTGTGCAGGGCTTATCACTACTCCCCCTGTGTTTGAATGAAGGTAGGCTCGCCATTGAAAAACTAATTTTATTGTGCTAAACCAGGGTGCTGTTACTATGAATCTTACTGTGATGGCTCCAAAGTCTTCTTAAGACACGCAGTCTTGCTGGCTGCGTTTTGCTGAAATCAAAATGGTTATAGTTGCATTCACAGTCTTTTGCATACAGAAACTTACAGAATATACACTGATGAGAGAATATACTTTGCAGCACCAAACTCAGAGCAGTAACAAATAACTTTTTATAACAAACCACACATACTGCTGTAGCAGCTTTAGGTACTGTTCTACTTTACTTCTCAAATAGCACAGATGTGAGAGATAACAATATTACCTCGGAACAAGTGTGTGTTCCTACACAGATATCTCTAACATAACTGAATCAGTACAGATCTTATATAAAGTTCTAGTCACGCATGCACACACAGATTTTCTCTTGGTATTCTAATTTGGACTTTGTATGAGAGCATCTGTTCTTGTGCAAATGCTGACTTCAAACTTTCTTACTTAACAATGTCATATGATGCAGATTGTTTTCCTGTTGTCCAGCCTTTACAGAACCAGATTAGCTTTTTTTCTGACAATGTGTAAACATACATCCTGTTTTTACATTTTTGCTGATTCTGTAGGAAAACATGTCTGTTAAGCAAGTTCCTTATTTTTCAAGCCACAGTCATTTAGTATGGATGCTGATCATATATTACTAAACTCTATTTCTACATTTAAGCAATATTTATTTTATACCTTATTTATTTTGCATATTTGTAACATAATTACTCTCAACCTTAATATTTTGTTGAGCATATTCTTACAGAATTGAGTAAAAGTATTTGAATTGTGACATTTCACCAGAGATGGTCAAAGTCTGTATCTTCTGGTAATACCTTTCCTTCTGTTCCTCAGCTTTTTTAGCTTCCACACATTGAAGTTGTAACATTCATTACACCTGATCCCTTTCATGCTTATTCGTAGTTATTTCCATCATCACTGCTTTACACCTTGTAACATTTCTCAGAGTTTGTACACTTTCTGCCTACTTTGTATTTGTTTGTTGTTGCAACAAACTTGCTCTGTAGCTTTGAAACCATTTGCTGTCCTGGATTATTGTCATTAAGACTGCTTCCTTGTACTAACTGTGCACAGACTCCATATTTCTTTGTATGCTGCTTATTCATTCTTCTCGCTGCCTTTATTTAAAAGTCATTGGTATCTTGACTTTTTATAGTCTGATGAAAAGAGTGAGTCCTAGCCATGAAAGTTCTAGCACTTAAAAAAATAAATTACAATTCTGACAAAAAGCAGCAAATTGTAAACTATTATAACTTCAGTGTGTTTTTATGGCGGGTGGACATGAATGAGACTTATCTTGAAGCAGGAGGAATACTGAGATACCCAAATCTCAGACTTGCATTCACCCCCATTTCTGTCCTTTTAAGGACTGCAATTATGAAACTTGGAAATTCAGCAGGCATCCTGAATTGTATTGCTTCCCTTAAGGGTTTTATATGTATGTGCATGTTTCATAACTGTTCCCAGAAAGAGCCTAAAGGGCACCTATGCTTATTGACACAAATGACACAGCCTCTGTTAGCTTGCTTTTCCCTTCAGGCACTTGGTTTCCTCTGGAGATTCAGTTGTACGAGGATGCTACCTCTGAGGTATACCCCCAAATGGGAAAGGCAAGCATGCAAAAGTCCCATCATTCCTGTCTTCCAGCCATCTGTCTCCTACTCAGCTTTCTCTTAGTTTATACAGCTAACAGATTACATTATTTGGGCACCAATATCTATGCTGCTAATTGAACCAGGTGATCAGTGGCACATGGAAGTTATTTTACACCTACCTCAGCAAGCCGGCTTGTTGCTTCCTTTGAGGTGCTTAAAAGTTTCTGTCAAGTTGCTTCTCTAATCTCCTCTCAGATGCATATATTGCACTTCTTTAATGAACTCTGCTGTTTTGGGAACAGGGATCTGTGGAATTGTACTTATTAATACAAATGAGGCACTGATGATGCATATGTATTTTTCATTGCCAGATAGATTAAATAATCAAGTGTTAGTTAGACCTGTAGCACATCCTAGAAATAGTATGTATACTTATGTTTCTTTTTTTCTTTGTATATACTTCTTTCCCTGGAATGTTGATTGTACTTGGAAATGTATACTGATTAAAACAGTTCTGAATATGGTTAGTTATGTTTCTTAAAAGTCATGCAATTTATGTAGCCAGATTAGGGTCTTATGAAGTATGACTTTGTTATAATTTCATGGACAGATGTTTTGAGACTATATTTAAATGTTTATCCCACTGTAAGTGAAATTGTCAAATTTTGCAGGAGAGCTGAGTTTTAATGTATAAAATAACACAAGATTTGGAGGACTGAGAAATGCGACTCAAGTGCTAATAGCATTTAACTGTGAAGAAATTAAATCTGTTTTATGAAAAGCAGTTTTGTTTGTAATTCTAATCTGATTTGCAGAATAAAATAACACAGAAGAAAATGTGTTTGATTAACTAAATCTTTTTCATCTGTACTTTTGTAGCCTAAACAATGGTTTAGGTTCTTAACACAGAGTTGCTTGAGTGGGGTAGTTTTCCTTTATTTTTGAAGTACCCCTATTTGTTAAGCCTCTTGGCTGTAGGATGTCACCATTGTTGCACAGTATGCCTTGGTGAGAAATAAGGAGGTATTTTAATGAGATACTGACATGCGTAATGTTTAGCTGTATATGTTCTTTGAGGTTAGATATTGTTGAAGTACTTACTAACCACCTCAGTACAATCCTGGGATGATGAGTGCATATTGTAAATGAATGGTAAAACAATACAATGCATTGGCTGTGGATATTTCTAGCCAGAGAATGATAACATGGTTGACTTCTCCATAAGCTGTGGACATTCATTGAAGTTTTCTCAGAGTGCAAAACCTTGGTGTTATTCTTGTGTGTGCTTTGGCAGTGGGACAATAGTCTCTCAAAGTTTGGTGACAGGCCTTGCTACTTTCTGTTGCCTAGATCTTCATGCTAAAAGTTTTGTGCTGTAGTGTTATAAAAAAATACTTGCTTAACAGCAGTCTTTCTATGCTCGTGCATATTTTCAAGGCAATCCCTTATTTTCTGCTTAGCATTCTACAGTTGATCCTTTTCTTGTTCTGTGAGATTCCCCCTATGCTGCAATGCATGCACATTTGTCAGTCCCTCTAAATAAGTCTTGTTACTTCTTAACCATAACTCCACCTTAATTTTATCCTACTCCCTACCTATATTTTCAGAAGAAATATCTATCCTCTCTAACAGATCCTGAATAATCTCCATTACCCATTCCTCAAATTCCTCTTTTTTCAACAGATAGGTGGGAAAGCACCAATGTGTCATTTTTATTTTATTACCCTGTTTTTATTTTAGCTGTTATTGGTGCATGATCCGAAACAGTTATTGGGTGGGTATCAAGACCTTCAATTAAATACACACGTTCCTGTGAAATGTAAATTCTGTCTAGCCTAGCCCCATTTTTATATCTTGGGGAATAATATGTAAATTCACTCCGAACTCCTATTATTATTATCCTCATACCATACATTTCGGCCACAGAACCCGGACCAAAATACAAAAGGCAGGGGAGTATCCATATTCATCAAGGATACCCACACCTCCAGGTTAGTGGCACCGCACGATGCTTCAGAGATTATCCACGTGCAACAAACAATGGGCAAAACTGCAGTTCAACTTGTAGCTTCCTACAGATCACCTACCATGTCCCAGGAACCCCATTCCGCATTTCTGGAAACACTGGATAACATAAAGGTACTACCAAACACCTTAATATTTGGTGATTTCAACTACCCAAACATTAACTGGGAGAACTACTCAAGTACTAACTCCCAATATTTCCTAGAATTTATAAACTCAAACACCCTGGAACAACTGGTCAACACTACCCCCAGAGGTGACAACATATTGGACCAGGTCATCAACAACATCATGGGTGACCGGTGTTCCACACCAGAGGTCAACACCTTGCTGGTTAGATCTGACCATAAACAAATCACTTTGGATATCCACATTCCGCCCCCACCCCCGGACAAGGAAACCACCGTTAAAAACTTTTCAAAAGCAGACTTCACTTTACTTAAGACGGAGGTGGAAAGTTTCAAAGCCCCCATGCTAAAGGATAATGCTGCAAGCTGCAAAATGCTTTACTAATGAATTCTACAGGCACCTACAAGAATGCATGGATCGTGCTATCCCAAGCAAAACCAAGACTCACTCCTCAAAGAAAAGAAAACCAGTCTGGTGGACCCCTGCCATAAACAAGCTATACAATAGAAACTAGTACAGAAAAGAGTAAAATCCTAAGAAGGGAAGACATCCTTGATCAGTATCAGCAAGAAACTATGATCTCTCATAAAATCGTCCAAGGCATGCTTTGAAAGAAAACTTGCCAAGGACTCTAAAGATAACCACAAGGCATTCTTTAGCTATGTCAACAATCTAAGTGGCAATTCTCAGATCTGCTCGGAGTTAGTGCAGAATGGCACAAAATACAATGAACCAACCGATATTGCCAACATCCTGGCAGACAGGTTCAGTGCAAATTTCACCCCCTTCTCACCCCCAAAAGGGCCTATAACCATACCAGAAGAATGTAGAGCCCCTGAAATCACAGACACTCAGGTTAAAATAGCCCTCTCCAAAGCCAAAAACACAGCATCAATGGGACCGGACGGTGTCCCAGGCTGCGTCCTACACGAGCTCAAAGACGAACTAACCCCTCACCTAAACACACTGTTCAAATGCAGCCTCTCCACAGGCTACATACACATAGAGTGGTGCACAGCAATGGTTATTCTGCTCCACAAAGGTGGAGCCACAACAGACCCCAGGAACTATCGCCCTATAAGCCTGATTAGCTTGGTCTGCAAGGCTATGGAGCGCATCATCATGGAACTCATTAACAGAGACATTGGGAACCTCCAAACACTGAACCCTACCCAGTTCAGCTTTGTTAAGGGCAGATCATGCCTCCTAAACCTGGTGAACTTTGAGACAGTTAACAAGGCTATAGATGAGGGAAAGGTGGTACACACAGCCTACCTAGACCTCGCAAAAGCCCTCAACACCATTCCCCATTCTGATATTATAGACAAGCTCACCAGCCTGAACATAAACCCCTACATCACAAGATGGGTTGCCAACTGGCTCATGGACAGAACCCACATGGTGAGAGTTGCGGGAGCTAGGTCTGACTCTAAACTGGTTACAAGTGGCGTTCCCCAGGGCTCAGTCCTAGGACCCCTCCTATTCGGCATATACTTCTCAGAGGTACAGACAAGCACAGGAGGACTATGGCTGACCAAGTTCGCATACGACTGCAAACTAGGGGCTTTAATTGACTCACCAGCTGACACAGACATCCTCCAAAAGGGTCTCACTGAGACAGATACCTGGTGTCAAAATCATGGCCTCAAGCTAAATGCCAAAAAGTGCATAGTTATTCCCTTTGGAAATAAAAAAGTAGGTGGTAGTCCCCTAAATGCGGAAAATGTAATAAGGGATCTGGGGGACCCAAGTAGATAGTAATCTATCCTTTGAAAATCACATTGCCAAATTGGTTAGAAAATCCTTATATGTGGCCCACCTAATCACAAAAGGGTTTGCATCCAGATCAAAAGAGGTCATTGTGCCCCTCTTCTCATCACTCATCAGACCCATCATAGAGTACAACGCTCCATTTGGGATGTACCTTACAAGACACCTCCAACAGCTGGAAAGACCACAGAAGTACCTCACCAAGAGGATCACTGGCCTCAAACAGATGCCCTATGCAGCTCAACTGAAGAAACTCCAGCTGTACTTGGTTGCATACTGCCTGCTCAGAGGTGATCTCTGCCTGACATACAAGGCCATGTCCAACCCAGAATTGATGGACATGCTCCACCTAAAGAAAACCTTATCCCCTCGAGCCATACGGTCTATGGATCTAAACCTCCCACAACAATAAATAGGACGTGCTGTAGGGATAGATTCCTGCCCCAGAAACTTCCCATGCTTTGGAACAAGATTCCAGTCTACATTAGACAGAGCTCCTCGCTAGCACTCTTCAAGAGAAACCTTGACGATTGGATGGGAAACAGACAGTTTACCCCAGGGATCACTTCAGTGGCTCTGCTGGACAGAGGCATAGGGAACTAATCTAAGTGGGGGGGTGAAAGCCAACACACTCTAGCTAGGCATATAAATGTCTTCGGGCAGATAGCCTAGTACTTACCTATGAACCTATCTCTTGCAGAAAGAACTCTTATCCCCAACACAACATGGCTTCAGTACTTTTCATAGTACTAGCACTGGCCTTCTAACGTATATAGACACTGTCAATAAAGCTAGAGATAATGGCAAATGCATACCTTCATTATATCTAGACTTGTCCAAAGCCTTTAACACAGTTTGTCACAGCAAGCTTCTACTTCAAATGTCCTCACAAAGTCTCTTGCAGCTCACCCATCTGTGCTTCAAAAGCTACCTGTTCAGTACATATCTGTCAGTAAAATGGCACTCCACATTCTCTCTCCTTACTTCCCAGTCACCACCGGTGTACCACAAGGCTCTATCCTTGGTCCTCTCCTCTTCAATATTTTCACCAACACCCTCTATTTGTCTACACAACAGGCCACTCTAATACAATACACAGATGATTGTACTCATTTGCACATTTTATAAAATGGTACAACTCCAAAAAATTACTCAGGAATCTTTAAGAACTAGTGAAACATGGCTTCCTAACTCTCAACTCATGCTTAACCCAAAAAAGACCAAACTACTATTTTTTCTCCAAATCCCCTCTCGTGAAAAAAATTTAAAGTCATCTCTTTTGATAATACAACCACCGAAGTCGCTTCTCATAGCAAACTATTAGGGGCGATAGTGGATGATAATTTTATATTTGACCTGCTTATACGAAATTGCATAAGAAAAACTCATCAAAAACCAGGAATGTTTTACAGAGCCAAATACTTTCTCACTGATGCAACTAAAGTTACACTTGCCACTGCTCATCTCCTCCACAGTCTTCTTTATGGCTCTCCCATCCTTACTTAACTGCCAGGCTTCACAAAAATGAAAACTTGAATAATGCTATAACAAAGTTACTAAATATACAGCACATACCCCTTTCAGAACCCAGCAGTGTATAGCACCGAAAAGCCTAAATTGTTTAGAACTGCCATTAACTAACATATACACAACTTTCCACCAACATTATCCAACATCCATCTGCCTGTCCAGCACTAAAAGACATTCTACACAACTATGCTCCCAGTCAGTTATCACAATTCAGTGACCAAAAACTTCTGTCTCTACAGACCTGGCAAATCTGCTGGGCATTATCCGTACTTGTACAAGGTTGCTAAGGCCTGGAGCTCCTTACCTGTATCCATCAGGTCTACACCTTCCCTCCAATCTTTGAAAACCACTAAAATATTTATTTATTATTTATTTATTTATTTGAAGTTTGTTTGCCAGGATAATCCATTGGGCCGAGTGAGCCCATTTTCAATGGAGTCCTGGGGAGAAAAGCTCCATAGATACAATGTCAACATATACAACTAAGAATAAAGTAAAATATAGTAGGATAAACATAACATAAACAGATGTTCATCATGTTACCCTGCTGCAGTCATCACACTTGGGTTATCCTGTCGTCAGGCGGTCCCGCAGTCGGCCGAAATTCCAAAAGTCTTGGTCCAGCGTCGGTTGCTGTCGCTTCTTCCCTGACATCAGTGCGCCAGGGGTATATATAATGCATCTGACGCCATTTTCTTCAGTCTTTCTTGCCGCGCGGTGCCCGAAGCAGAAGCAGTTCGCAAGTGCCAGTCGGCCGACTCCTGAGATTTTCGAAGTCGAATTTCAGATCTGAAGTCTTCAATAAAGCTAAGTACCCCATTGGGAAAACTTTTTTTGCCTCAGACCGATGTCAGAAAAAGTTAACAATTGTATTTCTTGTGGGAAGCAAATACCTTATAAGGATTTTAATTCTTACTGCATACCTTGCCTAGGCCTAGACCACAACGGCACTGGTTTTCGTTTTTGTGCTAGGTTTAATAAGCGTACTATAAAAAGACGCTTTGATTTTGCACGACACTACTTCGGTAGAAAATTTAACTACACTATGCCGTCAGAGCTACCGACGTGCACAAAAAATGCAAGGTTAAGGACAGGCAGCCTAGACCCAAGCCAGACTCCGAGGCCTTGGCTGGTCCGGTCTCCGGTTCACCGGTCTTCAGTGAGGCTCAGACGCAGCCCCTGACTACCGCAGATCTGGAACCCGAGACCGCTTCAGAGCTTTTGGCAGAGAGTACTAGGCCGACGCAGCCATTTTGTTTAGCCCCTACCAACGACTCCGCTTATAAAAATGTCGGTGCTGCAGAAACACCTTCGGTTTCTGAAGGCGTCGATGACGCTCACCATAAAAACATATCCTAAGTCTCCTATTAAACCTAAAAAGACTGCACTTCAGTCTCCAGTTCAAGGCCCCATGCCTAAGAAACAGATGCTCAAAATGGCTGAAGATTTGATCTCTTTAATAAGGGGTTCCCAACCCCCACCCGACAAAAGGCCTAGACAAGAGGAAGATTATGCCTCCTCTGAACAAGTGTCTATTTCCTCAGGCTCCTCCGAAGGACCAAGATTACTCCTTCTCCCCTTATGAAGATTCTGATGCTGAGGATTTTATTCCCTCAGCTTTTCCTCCTGAAGACTACTCCTTTGGGGAAACTTTACACACTATGAGGGAACATTTTCACTGGGAAGGTCAGGACTACTCTGACTCAAAGAAAAGGCTCAGAGAGTTATTTTTACTCCCCCAGCACAGACCACTTGCCATCCCCCCAGTTTTAGACATTGTGGATGATGTTTACTTAGAATCAAGTTTGAACCCAGATTTTCTGCCTCCTGCTCCAGCCAAACCTGACAGATATTATAGAGTGCATGATTCCCACAAATTCCTTTATGAAAGCTCTGTTGCTGATCCAGAGACTATCTCCCAGGGTCCCAAAGGGGCTAAGGCTTCTATGGCAAAAAATCCTGTACCCTCTGAAAGGGACTCCAGAGCACTAGACAGGTGGGGGAAAAAGGTTTACACCTCAGCCACTCTAGCTATGAGGGCACTAAATTGCCAATTTCACATGCTAAAATATCAGCAATTTCTAATGTCTTAGTTAAAACAAAAAATGAGCACACTCCCTCAACAGTCTGAATTGAAAGAAATGCAGGATCTGTTGCACGCAACTGAACAGGTGGGCAAACAATACTTTACAATGAGGCTTCCTGCAAAGCAGCTGTCACTGGGTCTGTTATACATAGGCATGCTTGATTAAAGGAACAAACTCTGCCTGATCATGTTAAAGCAAAGCTTCTAGATGCTCCCTTACAGCAAGATGTTCTTTTTGGAGTTAAAGCAGAAGAAGTCTTAAAGAAAATGGAGGATAAGGCAAAATCTATGCAGACAGTCAAAGATTTTCTACAGGTACAGCCCCCTCGCTTCAGCAGAAATTGGCCAACAAAAAAATGGTCTTTTCCAGCTACGGACAGACCACAGAGGGGTAAATACAGACATCCAAGAGGCAGAGGACAACCACAAGCCCAGTACAAACCTCAACAATGGGGCACTGCAACACAGAAGGGAGGAGAAGACAGGTCCCAAACTACCAGAAGGCAAACTCAATGACTTGCACCTCATCTGGCCAAGCAACACTCTCTTGGCAGCCCCTTGGGAGGAAAACTCACACTTTTTTCAGACAACTGGCACATTGTCACAAAGGACAAATGGGTCCTAGACATAATTTCATGAGGATACAGATTCCATTTTCACACCTTGCCATTGAAAAGAGGAATGCCAAACCTGCCACAAATTCAATGAGCAGAGACACAAAAACAAATTACAGCTCTCATGGACATGAGAGCCATTCAACTGGTACCTACTCGAGAGCAAGGACAAGGATTTTACTCAAGACTCTTTCTAGTTCCCAGAAAGGACAATGCCTGGAGACCAGTTCTGGACCTTTCAATTTTAAACACCTTCTTAAAGTACCCAAATTCAAGATGCTAGCACTACAGCAGCTTCTTCCCATGTTGGGCAAGAAAGCATGGCTAGTAATGTTGGACCTCAAGGAGGCATACCTGCATGTCCCTATCAGACAAAGTTGCAGAAGATACCTCCATTTCATTGCAGGTTCAACCCATTACCAATTCTCTGCAATGCCCTTTGGCTTATCTACTGCACCCAGGGTCTTCACAAAATGCCTGGCACCAGTAATTGCATACTGCAGACAAAGAGGAATTCAAATATACCCATACCTGGACGACTGCCTCATCCAAGCAGAAAGCAAGGACATCCTCTTACAACATCTGGCTTTTGTAAAACATCTTCTAAGTTGCCTGGGGTACACAGTAAACTAAATGAAATCAAAACTAGTACCCTCACAAAATATGACATTCCTGGCTGCCAGCTTGAATACAATGGCCCAGAAGGCTTATCTGATGCCAGACAAACAACTACAACTGACTCAATATTTCAAAACAATGGCAACAAAGACCCAACTACCTGCAAAAAAATTCTGCAGGCCTTGGGCTTCATGGCATCTTGCATACTACTAATACCATTTGCAAAGCTGCATATGAGGAAATTACAGTGGTACCTAAAAAGCATATGGACTCAACACAGCCACAGCTTGGACACAATGATATCTCTCATTCCCTGCCTACAACAGGAGTTTCTATGGTGGTCACAGGCATGCCACTTCAACAAGGGTCAGCCTTTCATCTTGCCCCCATGCCAGGCAAACTATGACAACAGATGCATCGGACTACGCCTGGGGGGCACACATGGCAGGACAGTGCGTTCAAGGCATATGGACTGCAGATCAAAGGAATCTGCACATCAATCAAAAAGAGATGCTAGCTGTACAGAATGCTCTGACAGCCTTCAAGAATCTTTTACATCCAGGACAACTTACAATAAGGACGGACAACACCACAGTAATGTGGTACATAAACAAACAAGGGGGTACACACTCCTACCCTCTATGCAGGCAAGCAATGACCTTGTGGAACACAGCTCTGGCTTACCAAGTTCAGTTACAAGCTCAATTCCTGCCAGGAAAAAAGAACACATTGGCAGACGACCTCAGCAGAAACATCATGGATCCCCACAAGTGGAAACTGGATCCACAAGTATTTGCAATGATAACTCAAAAATGGGGCCTTCCAGACATAGCCTGTTTGCCAGTCCTCAAAACTATCAACTAACAAAATTGTGTACAAGGACACTTCACCATCAACTTGGAAAGCGGACGCACTCTCATTCAGTTGGAAAAACCTGACAGTATATGCCTTCCCTCCATTGCCTCTCCTCACAAAGGTGCTTCTGAAAGTCAGAAAGGAGAGACCACGTCTGATACTCATAGTCCCAGACTGGCCACGCCAGCACTGGTACCCACTATTGAGGAATATGGCCCAGGGCCCACCTTGGATTTTGCCACAAATTGCCCATTTGCTGACACAGCAAATCAATCAGATTCTTCACAGCCAGCTCAAAACGTTAAATCTGGCTGCATGGCAAATCACCTAAGCATCCAGCCAGCTCCTCTTTCCCAAGCAGTTATGGATGTTATTCTGGAAGCTAGGAGGCCCAGCACCAGGAAGGCCTATTCGGATAAATGGAAAAGGATGTTCTTCATTCCACATTGCTGCAGTCCTAACACTTGGGTAGTCCGCTGTCCCAGTCGGCCATTAGTCTGACGTCAGGGCGTCAGGGTACAAATGCGCATGACGCCATATCCCCAGTCTTTTTGCCGCATGGTCCGATGCAGAAGCAGTTTTGCGAGTGCAGGTTGGCGTTCTGAAATTTTCTGAAGTCGGAGTTTCAGACCGAATCAAAGTTGGCTAAATATTTTGGTTTTTCTTGCCTCAGTATTTAACGGATGTCAGAAAAGTGAATAACTGTATTTTGGGAAACAGATACCTCATAGGGATTACCATACCTTGTGTATACCTTGTTTAGGGCCTGAACGCGTTGTTGGAAGATTTAACAAACACACTATAAAAGAAGGTTAGACTGTGCCAGGTTAGTTTTAATTATAAAATGCCGTCGGATGCTAAAAGCGCAAGGACAAAGCAGCAAAGCCTAGGTTGGAAGAACCGTCAGTCCCGGACGTCGGTTCTTTAGAAGGCTCAGTGGAGCGGAGGTTCTGCCAGAAGTTTCTTTGGAGTCTCAGGGAGAGACTTTACTGTTACAGGATGTGTCCTCTCAGGAGGTAGGCCAGGCTGAAGGGGCTTCTCAGGTGGCTGTTCTCCCCTCTCCTAAGGTGGTTAGGCCCTCCCTTCTGTTTCCAAGGCTTCTTTGAGAGGCAGGCCAGGTTTAACTTCAGTGGGGTCTCTCCTAGTTCTTCAGGATCTTTGCCTAGAAACATATGCTTAAAATGGCAGAAGATTTGATTACTATGATTAGAGGTTCTATGCCTCCTGATAAGAGGCCTAGGGTGGAACCTGAGCTTGAGAGTTTTGAGCAGTGTTCGCTGAAGACTTGCAGGAGTATCCTCCTTATTCTGATTCTGATGTGGATGATTCTACTCCTTCTTCTCCTCCTGAGGATTTTTCTTTTCAGAGACTCTTCATTCCATGAGGGAGCATTTTAAATGGGAAGGTCAAGATTTCTCTGATTCCAGGAAAAGGAGCATAGGCCTTTAGCTATACCTCCTGTTCTGGATGTGGTGGAAGATGTTTTGCAGAGCCTGAACCCTGATTCTTTGCCTCCTGCCCCAGTTAAACCAGATAGGTATTATAGGGTGCCAAGGTTTCTGTTGTTAAAAATCCTGTTCCTCCTGATAAAGAGGCAAGGGCTTTGGATAGATGGGAAAGAAAGTGTATACTTCTTCCACTTTAGCCATGAGGCGTTGAATTGCCAGTTTCACATGTTAAAATATCAAAATTATCTCCTTTCACAATTGAAGTCTAAGGTGGATGCTAGTGTAAAGAGTTGCAGGATTTAGTTCATGTGTCTGAACAGGTGGGTAAGCATTCCTTGCAATGTGGTTTTGATGTGGCTGCCACTGGTTCTGTTCTGCTGAGGGATCAGAATTTAGCTGAGCATGTTAAGACAAGGATTTTGGATGCTCCGTTACAGTGTGACGTGTTGTTTGGTTCGCCTGTGGAAGCAGTTTTAAAGAAAATGGAGGACAAGGCTAAGTCTATGCAGACTGTTAAAGATTTTGCAGGTTCAGCCGTTTAGTAGAAATTGGCCTACTAAGGGATGGACATATCCTGCTTATGATTCCCAGTCTAGGGGTCTAGACGTGGTAGGGTCTTTAGGCCTAGAACAGGAGTTCACCTGCTCAGTCTTCTGGTGAGAACAGACCCAATGACCTGCATTGTCAGCTGCCAGTACATTCTCATCTGGCAGCACCTTTGGGAGGAAGGCTGGCTCTTTTCAAAGAAAATTGGAATTTAATTACGCAAGACAGATGGGTATTGGATATCATTCACCAGGTTTTATTTCCATACCTTGCCTCCTTTCAAAGGCATGCCAGACATTCCTCCTCTACAAAGAAAAGAGGCTCACAAGCAAATTTCTCTGTTACTCCAAATAGGGCCATTCAGCCGGTTCCTGTGCCAGAAATTTTTGATCTCCTCAACACTTATCTGGACATTCCCAAGTTCAAAATGTTGGCGATCACTGGATGGTAACTTTTTTGGCTTATCTACTGCCTGATTCTGGCTCAAGAAAAGGAAGACCTTAAATAAAGTCCAGTCTAGTACCCTCTCAAGACATGTGCTTGGGTGTGAGAGATGGCCTTTTAACCCCGGAAAGAATCTTTCCATTTACTTCCATCAACTATCTCTTCAGTCGACAGTCCTTCAAGCCTTAGGGTTCATGGCATCTTGTATTCTATCTCAAAATGTATGGACACAGCACTGGCTCATCTGAATGGAAAGTGGATACAAGACATCTTCTGACATCTGGGGCAAGAAATTTTGCACCTGGAACCAAGCTAAAGGCCAAAACACACTTCAGCCTCACATCCCTCAGATTCTACAGTATTTAGCTGAGATGTTGCACAAAGGACTTTCCTTTTCTTCCATTAAAATCCATGCATCAGCTATTTCAGCCCACTACAACACAGATCCACCCTTATTTTCGCATCCACTTCTAAGGCAGTTCCTCAGAGGGGCAAAAAACATTAGCCCCCCCCCCCAGGAGAGCACCTACACCAACATGGGGCCTCAATTTTGTTCTGAAAAAACTTACGCTACCTCCCTTTGAACCAGCTTTCTCTGCAGAGCCACAGTTTCTATCATGGAAGACTGCCCTGCTGCTAGCAATAACTTCAGCTAGAAGAGTCTCAGAGCTGCAGGCACTAATGGCAGTGGAACCTTTCCTCATTTTCCATCAAGACAGAGTTTCTCTATGAACTTATCCTTTCTTCATGCCTAAGGTGGTTTCCAGTGTGGCTTTAAATCAAGCCATCCACTTACCCACCTTCTTCCCAAATCCACAGAACAAAGGAGAAAGACTCCTGCATTCCTTGGACATTCACAGGCAACTTCGTTACTACTTGGATAAAACTAAGGCTTTCAGAACATCTGACCAGTTTTTTGTATCCTATGCTACAGCTTCACAAGGGAAGGCTATATCAAAACAAACCATTTCTAATTGGATAGGACATTGCATTCATTTTTGCTATACCCATCATTGAAAACCAGTTCCTGCTACCATTAGGCCCCACTCTACCAGGGCAACAGCTACATCTACAGCCTTCCTCAGGGGGGTTCCAATCAAGGAGATTTTGGAAGCTGCAACTTGGAGTTCAGTACACACCTTTACCAAACACTATCACTTACCACTTTACTCTAAGACTAGAGCTGGCTTTGCCACTGCAGTTCTGCAGGGCCTTCTAGCCT
Organism: Protopterus annectens; assembly: GCF_019279795.1. Lineage (NCBI taxonomy): Eukaryota > Metazoa > Chordata > Ceratodontiformes > Protopteridae > Protopterus > Protopterus annectens. The sequence goes on along the minus strand of NC_056726.1, from coordinate 1,817,333,973 downwards.
CCTCTAACCCTCTATAACTCCTCCACCCATCCTTAGCTTTGGGATTCTACCCAAGTGTGATGACTGCAGCAGGGTAACACGATGAACATAGTACAGTTTTTTACCTACCATAAATGTAGATGTTCGAGTGTTCACCCTGATGCAGTCCAGGTTACCCTCCCTCCATCCCCTCTGATCTGACTGGCTAAATCTCTACAATACCTTCCTGATGTATTTGCTTATAGCTGGAGGGATTTTGTGTTTGTGCAAAAATTACTTAATTTGGTACTAATTACTGACCACCTTTTTGGGGGCACCTGACATCTGGAGCAAGAAAAACTGAAGAAAATGGCATTGGATGCATTATATATACCCCTGGCGCACTGACATCAGGGAAGAAGTGACAGCAACCGATGCCGGACTAAGACTTTGGAATTCCGGCCGACTGCGGGACCGCCTGACGACAGGATAACCCAAGTGTGATGACTGCAGCAGGGTGAACATTCGAACATCTACTTTTATGGTAGGTACAAAACTGTACTTTTGTTAAAGTATCAGAGTAGTACATATAAGCACAAGATAATGTTAATGCAACAGGAAAAAACAACCGAAGAGCATATGCAACAATAAGCATAAGTTTGCAATTTTTAGTTTCTATATTCACTAGCAAATGGAAAGAGAAAGTATAGGTAAGATTTTGGTTAGTAGGTGTGCACAGAGAATATTTACATAAGTGGTTAACTACAGTATGAATGTTCCCTAGGAAGGGAAGAGTTGTGGATTTAGGGGTGAGTAGTAGCTGGAGGGATTATGCAGGATGGGTGCAGGAGCATTCCCAGAGACAAGATAGATGTGAATGGAGGAAAGATTTAAAGACTGGAAGGCTGCTGGTATTACGGATATGTGATGGGAGGGAGTTCCAGAGGCGGGCCAGGGAAAAGGAAAGTAGGAGTTTGCCTGCTGGACGGGCAGGTTTGTGGAGTTCAACTAGGTTCTGAGTGCTGGTTCTAAGGGGTCTGTTAGGATGGTGCATGGTGAAGGCTGAGGAGAGTGAGGAGCAGAGTGAGGGCTTGAAAATGAGCTTATGAGCATGAGTTAGTTGAGTGTAGGTAAGGAAGTTAGGGAGTTCTAGCCAATTTAGTTTGTGGAGGGCAGTACAGTGATGGGAGGAGGATCTGTGGCCAGAGGCAAATTTGTTGATTTTGTTGTAGCAGGAAGAGAGTTTTGTTTTGTTTTAATAGAGGATTTAAGGTTGGTTTGGAGTGGGGCACCATAAAGGAGAGAGGGGATGAGGTATGTGGTAGATAGAAGTAATCTAGTAGATGGGGAGGGGAAGTGGATATGCCGGTAGAACATGCCTAGTTTCTGATGTGTTTTTTTAATGTTTGTATGTATATGGGAATCAAATGTAAGCTGATTATCAATGAGAGCTCCTAGCAGTTTAGCACTGGAAACAATTTCAAGGGATGTGTTATTTTGACTGGTTATGAGGAAAGAGTTTTTGTCAATAGCTATGCTTTTTGATGGGATGAATAACATGAGTATGGTTTTTGATGGATTGAGAATGAGATGATTGTCATGCATTCATTTTTCAGTGGTTGAGAAGGCATCTTGAGTTAGTTTTTTAAGGAAGGGAATGGAGTTTGCAGCGCAGATAATAGTTGAATCGTCTGCATACTGGACTATTGTAGCATTTGGGATATTGTGGTGGAAGTCATTAATGAAGATGTTGAACAATAATGGACCTAATATGGAGCCTTGGGGTACACCAGTGACAGTGTTGAGGTAAGAGGAGGTAGATTTCTTCCATTTGACAGATTGCTGCCTATTGGAAAGGTAACTAGAAAACCAGTTGATGCAAGAGGGGGAAAGATGTAGGTTAGAGAGTTTGTTGAGTAGCAGGGAATGGGAGATGGTGTTGAAGGCCTTAGAAAGGTCTAGTAGGAGAGTGGAGACAATATAGTTAGTCTCTAGCTTTATTTACAGTTTCAAGGAAGGAGAGAAGAGCAGTAGTAGTGCTGTGACCAGGTCTAAATCCATGTTGTGTTGGGGTTAATAGGTGATTGTTGGTGAGGTAAGGTAGTAGTTGTATGTGGATACATTTTTCTAGTAGTTTAGAGATGGGGGATAAGATTGCAATAGGTCTAAAATTGGAGATGGTGTTGTTGTTACCTCCCTTATGGAGGGGAATAATGTAATTTTTTTTTCCAAATTTGGGGTACATAACTTTCTTAGATTGACCGATTTATAAGTATACAAATGGAGAAGGCAATGGCTTCTGTAGCTATCTTTAGGAAGAAGGAAGAGATGTTATCGGGAGCGTTAGAGCAAGGTTTTAACTTGAGAAGCAGTTTTTTATAGTACATATGGGTATGGGTTTGGGGGAGAAGAGAGGGAGGTTGGAAGTCGAGGAGCCTAGATAGGAAGGGGAAGTTGGAGTTGTAGCTGGGGGAGTAGAGTTATTAGTAAATGATGATGTTAATTTAGTTATGGAATCAATAAAGAAGCTATTAAATTGGAAGGCGTGGTCGGTATCAGAAATATTTTGATCGGGTTGTGAATTTTCCTTTTTGCCAGGGTTGAAGAGGGAGGAGATACTATTCCAGAACTTTTTTGGGTTAGACATGATTATTTTGGAGGGTGATATAGTAGGATCTGTGGTCAGAATTTATGAGTTTTTTTAACTCTGTTGCGGAGTATTTTGTATTCGTTTAGGGAGGCTAGGGTTTTGTATTTGTAGTAGTTTTTCAAGGCTTTATTACGAAGGTGCATGACAGCTAAGGTGTCTTTTGTTAACCATGGGATAGTTTTGCTCTTGATTCTTTTTGTTCTAAGGGGGGCTAAGGTGTCGAGAAGGTTTAGAAATGATGTATTAAAATAGGTGACAGCTTCATCTAGGGGTAATGTATATAGGGGACTCCAGTTGAATTGTTTAAGTAAGTCAGAGAAGGTGTCTTGGTTGAAGTTCTTTAAGGAGCACACAGAGATGGTGGTGTGTGATAGCTGTAGAGAGGGAGGGAGAGTGACGTCGAGCAAAGGTAGGAAAGTGGTCACTGAGAGGGTCAGGGAGTGTACCACTACTTGAGATAAGGTGTGGGTGTGATACTAGATTCCAGTCTAGGGTGCTACCATAGGAATGGTCCTTAGATGGTCTGGTTATGGACTGAATTACTTGGTGAAAGTTGTAAAGGTTTATATTTTGGGGATTGGTTGGGCATTGGACAGAGGACCAGTTAATGTTAACGTCACCTAGGATGACAGTTTCATTAGTGATGTTGGTGGAGAGCCAAGAGAAAATATCCTCAAGAATTGGTATGTTATCACCAGGAGGGATATAAAGGGAGGCTAAGCATATTGTTTTGTGCTTGTTCAGATGGAGTAAGGCTAGAAGTAGTTCGGCATTGGCAAATTGGGGAACTGGTTTAGTATAAGAAGTAACAGAAAAGGAAGAGGCATTGAGTAGAGCTACACCACCACCTTTTTTGTGGGTTCTATCTTTCCTGATGATATTATAGTTGGGGGGAGTTATTTCTGAAGCTTTTATGGAGGGTCTTAGCCATGTTTCAGATATTGACAGTATGTCAGGATTGTTATATATCTCTCTGTTCTTGCTCAAATCCAGGATAAACTAAATCCCTAAATGTGAACAAGTATCTTTTCATTCCTTATACTTCCTTTACTCTCCCTTCTTCACTTTTTCCTTAACTTTGTCTAAATGTTCTATAAGCCTGTTTTCCCCTCACTTCATATTGCAGTTTCTATTTGTATTAGACCAAGTCACCTTTACTTTCTCTACAAATTGTCTAAAAGTTCTCTATTAAATGATTGTCATATACCTTGTATTGATTTTAACCAGTATTTTTATGTTATGTCTTAATTTGTTATAATTATTTAAACTGCAGATCATATTGTTTTATTTTAGAATATTGAAAGACTATTGTTAAAATGTTTTTTAATAATTTGGAGCTTTTCTCCCCGGGCCTCTACCCAGTTGGACTTTACTGGTAATCAGATGTGAATAAATAAATATTTCACCTTCCATTTGAATGCCTCTCTCATAGGCACTGCATGTCCTCTGTTAATGCAGTTACACAGACAATTATATTGTGCACCCAGTCATCAAACAAAACCAAAATAATTGGAATGCAAATTACAGAAGTTTGTGCTCACATTTTACTGACACACCCAGAGTTTTTTTTTTTGCCATTAAAAATTATCACTCAGTGTGTGAAGATTGGGAGAAAACAGATGAAGGCTGCCAGCCTAGCCAGATAGAATTTTGGAGATAATTCTGTCATCTGTAAATATTAATGTAAACCACAGGATTGTGTTTTAAATGATAAAAAGTGTTACATGTGGAACTGGAAAAAATGTAACAACAGTGCACTCTACTGACCAAGTAAAGCATTTTGTGACCCTTTGATGTTAAAACTCAGAGCCAGTAAGTCTAGAGTGAGGCATCCTGCCTATTGTTTTAAGGCCAGAGTTAATGGTCAGAATTTGCATGCATAAATGTCCTTTATTGCTCTGGTTTCTGCCTCAGCGATGACGAATGCCTGGGAACCCAGGGGAGTGTGAAGAATGATGTAATGTGAACCAGGAATCTGATTTTAAAAACAGAGAGAATCAGAGAGCATTAAGCATTTTTGTCTTGACCATCCAACTCATCAGCACTGTCTTGCTCTATATGTAAGTTTATCTTAGACTTGTGTTCTCTCTTAGAAATAGCTAGAAACTAGAAAGATTAGACTGTTTTTTTTCTGTTATATTAGAACTGTAATACTGAATTATTTTAAGTATTTCTCTGTGAAGTATTGTCTTGTGTTTTGACTATTTGTTATTAAATCTTTTTAAACCCTTTCAACTGTGGCTGTTTTTGTAGAGATAATTTAATCTCTTTAGAGTACTTGCATGCCTTTGGTAAAATTGGGCAAAGCCACTCAGATAGCTTTACCCCTGGGCTATACTACCAATTAGATAATAATATTGCACAGTAATAATTGGACACCCTTTTAAGGGCATTTTCCAATGAAAAAACACAATACAACTCCACCATTCGACAAAAGTTTAATAACTTAGAATATAGACAGCATGAATAGCAAAACAAAGCTTTCGAGTAAAAAACTCTTCTTCAGTGTTACATAAAACTGTCCTAACCTAGCACAGGCATATATACAACAGCACAGCCAATTAAAATACAAACTCAGTATTAGCAGCAATTACATCTTTAAAGTGCCCCACATCTTATAAAAACTTTTCCTTTAAAACTAAGCCTTATTGAGGCTTATATTCAGTCATGCCTATCTTTTAAAATTGGCTTTATACTGTTATTTACATTCAGACCTGGCATATGATCAACTGTAAAAAAATTAATCCATTTATATTCAGTCAGTTCTGTCTTGTTTATTAAGTCACCCCCATTTTTATTCTTAAGCACTACTTGCAAGATTCTGAACTGAAATCTGTGCTTAACACCAACAATTGCTACATGCTTAGCCAAAGCATTTGTAAGAACATTCCTATGGATATCAGAACAATGTGCACTTATTGTTTCCTTTAGTTTTATATTTGTCTTACCAATATAGAAACATTGGCAGCACACACAGTTAGCAAAATAAATCACATTTTCTGTGTTACATGTTACAGCAGCTCTAAATTCAAATATCTTTTGACTAATTGGATGTACAAAACATAAATCCATATTAATATCTTAGTGCCATATTTATTAATAGTTTTTTGTTCATAGGTAGGTACTAGGCTATTGGCCCTAGGGCCTATACAAGCCTAGCCAAAAAGGTACCCTGGCTTTCGCCACCCAAGAAAATTATTTTCCTGTGCCCCTGTCAAGCAGAACTACAGAAGTGATCGCCGGGGTGAATTTCCTATTACCCATCCAATCATCAAGATTTTTCTTGAAGAGTTCTAATAAGGAGCTCTGTTTGACATAGGTAGTCTGTTCCAGAGTATGGGAAGTATCTGGGACAGGAATCTATCCCTCCAGCATGTTCTGTTTATTGTGGTGACAAGGTTTAGGTCCCTAGAGTGTGTAGCTCGGAAGGATTGGGATTTCTTGAAGTGGAGCATGTCCAACAGCTCTGGGTTTGACATAGCTTTGTATGTTAGGCAGAGATCGCCTCTGAGTAGGTGATATGCAATGGAATAAAGCCGGAATTTTTTGAGACGGTCTGCATAAGGTATCTGTTTGAGGCTAGTAATCCTCTTTGTGAGGTATTTTTGCGGCCTTTCCAGTTGTTGTAGATGTCTTGTGAGTTACATACCAACAAGGGTGTTGTACTCTATAATGGGTCTAAAGAGTGATGAGTAGAGGGGAACGATTACCTTTTTTTCTGGATGAGAAACCTTTTGTGATGAGGTGTGCCACATAGAAGGATTTCCTGACCACTGCGGCAATGTGATTATCAAAGGAGAGACTACTGTCCACCTTTGTCCCAAGGTCTCATCACACTTTTGGTGTTAAGTAGACTACCACCTATGTGGTAGTTCATGGGTACAGAGTTTTTACCAAAGGGGTTGACAATGCACTTTTTGGCATTGAGCTTGAGACCGTGGCTTTGACACCAGCCATCTGTCTCAGTGAGGCCCTTTTGTAGGATGTCCACATTGTTAGGAGTTTCGATTATGGCTCCTAGTTTACAGTCATCTGCAAATTTAGTTAACCAAAGACCTTCTGTGTTAGAGTGTACTTCAGAGAAGTAGATACCAAACAGGAGAGGACCCAGGACTGGACCCTGTGGTACTCCACTTGTCTGAAGTCTGATTTGGAGTCTGCTACTTTCACAGTGTGGGTTCTGTCAGTAAGCCAGTTGGCAACCCATCTTGTGACATAGAGATTTATACCTAGTTTAGTGAGTTTATCTATAATCCCAGAGTGGGGGATGGTGTTGAATGCCTTAGCGCGATCTAGATAGGCTGTGTGAACTGCCTTACCCTCATCTATGGCTTTGGTGACTACTTCAAAGATGTCTATCAGGTTTAGGAGACATGATCTGCATTTTACAAACCCGAACTGTGTAGGGTCCAGAGTTTGGAGATCTCTAATGTCTTTGTTTATGAGTTCCATGATACATTCCATGGCCTTGCAGACCAGGCTCGTCAGGCTAATGGGGCGGTAGTTCCCAGGGTCAGTTATGGCCCCACTTTGTAGAGTGGGATAACCATCACAGTGCACCATTCAGTGGGCACAAAGCCTGAGGTGAGGCTGTGATTGAACATGGTACTTAGGTGGGGTGCCAGTTCATTCTGTAGTTTGTGTAGAAGGCAGCCTGGGATGTTGTCGGGTCCCATGGATGCTGTGTTCTTGGCTTTGGAGAGTGAGGTTTATACCTGTGCAGCCATGATTACAGGAGCTTTGCATTCTTCTCGTATAGAGATGTGCCCTTTAGGGGGTGAGAGGGGGTAAAGTTAGCACTGAACCTATCTGCCAGGATGTTGGCAATATCAGTTGGTTCTGTATATTTAGTGTCATTGTGCTGTAACTCAGAGCAGATCTGAGTGTTGCCATTGAGATTCTTGACATAGCTATAGAATGCTTTGTGGTTGTCTTTAGAATCAGTGGCGATTTTGTTTTCATAACTAGCTTTGGAGGATTTTATGAGGGATCTCATCTTCTTACTGAGGCTGACCAGGGAGTTCCTCCAATCATGGGATTTTACTCTTTTTTGCAACAGTTTCTTTCTTCTGTTGTAGAGTTTGTTTATAGCAGAAGACCACCGGATTGGCTTCCTTTTTTTGGAGGATAGCATCTTGGTTCTGTTAGGGATAGCACGATTCATGCAATTGTGTAAGTGCTTATAAAGAGCATTTGTGTAGGATTCAGCAGTCATACCTCTACTGTCCATCTGCATGAGTGTCGTGAAATTTGCCACTTCTGTCTTAAGAAGCGTAAAGTTGGCTTTGGAGAACTTTTTTACGGTTGTTTTCCTAATGGGGGGTGGGAGCGGGATGTGGATGTCTAGGGTGATTAGCTTGTGGTCGGATCTGACCAACAAGGAGCTGACCTTTGGTGTGGAACACCGGTCACCCATGTCGGTGATGACCAGGTCTAGGATATTGCTGCCCGTGGTGGGGGTGTGGATATGTTGATCCAAGGCGTTGGAATTGATGATTTCCAGAAAACGTTGAGCAATAAAGTTGGTACATGAGTAGTTTTCCCAGTTAATGGTAGGGTAGTTGAAAGCACCCATTATTAAAGTGTTGGGTTGTACCTTAATATTTTTCAGTGTATCAAGAAAAGAGGAGTGGGAGTCTTGGGGCATGGTGGGGGGGGGGTCTGTAGCAAGCTACAATCTGGATTGCAGTTTTGCCCAGAGTTAGTTGAACTTGGATAATCTCGGATGCATTATGCTGAGCAACTAGCTTGGAGGTGTGGATATCCTTAATGAATATGGACACGCCTCCACCTTTAGTGTTTCGGTCTGGGTTTGGTGGCCGAAAGGTGTGGTATGAATTATAGCCTGGTAATGCAGGGGTGCTCTCTGGAGTTTTGAACCAGGTCTCTGTAACTGCACATATGTCAATGTTCCCCATTTTAAGGAGTGCCTTGAGTGAGTGCATTTTGAGGTTTAGACTTCTAGCATTGAGTAGCATTTCCCTCAGATTTTGCTTGCTTGTACCTGTTATGGTGGTGAATTTGTCATTTGAACCTTTCCTAAAAAAGGCACTATAGGGGTGGCAAGAGCCTTTGCCAGTATCTGGAATCCCAAGGGTGACAGGTACAGGCCATCTCTGGCAAAGCAGCATGGTCTGTCGAACATGTTATCCCAGGCAGACAGATACTGGATTCCCTTAGAATGACACCAGAAACTTAGCCAATTGTTAAAGTTAATCATTTTGTCCTTGTACTGTGGTTTCATTCTGGGTGATGGCAGGATGCTACTCAGGGCTAGGGTAATACCTGCCTGGGCTACAAGATCGGAGAGCTCCTCCATGTCTCTTTTCATGTAGTCCAGGAAGGTATGTCTCAGGTCATTCACACCAACATGGACAATGACAGAGTCATATTTGTACTTGTTGTGGAGTGACCTGAGTGCATGCGTTATGTGGCAGATCCTGGCACCTGACAGGCAGCTGACAGTAACTTTTTCCTTGTTTAGCCTGGTGAGTGGAACATCAGTGTGCCTGACTATAGAGTCACCTATGACTAGAGTGTTGGGTACATTATGACTTATGGGCTGTAGTTGAGTGGCCCACTGAGTATGTGGGCTATGTGCCATTTGGGTTGTGTTGGAGGGGTGAAGGTTGCTTGCATTTCTGCCTTGGAGGTCTCTGTTGTTTGGGCAGGTTTTTACTGAAAGCCTCCGTGAATGTAGGTGTGTGTTTTGTGCTTCTGTGTGTTATGGTGGTGTAGGTTTTGAGGGACTATGTGATGAGTGTGGTGTGGTGCAAGTGTTTACCTTCTCCTCTTGACTGTCTAGTCCAGTCTTCAGTGAAGAGAGCACACTATCTCTCCTTATAGCACAACTGTTGCTTTAAATTCTTTTCCCTTTTAAAAACAAATTGTGGTATCTTACCTACTAGATCAGCCACTTCTTGACTGGATGTAAGTATAGTCCAGTTTTTTTGGATTATTTGCTTAACAAGACTTGTATGCCAGTTATATTTCATCATATAATTTAATCATAGTTCTATTTGGTTTGGCTTTCTCCACCAGAGCATTATCAGCTTTACCACTCAAGTATGGTTTGGCTGTACCATTCCTTAAACCAGTCACTATTCCCTTCATTTGTTGTACTACAACTTTATAGCCACTTTCCATAAAGGAGTCTGCCATCTCATTCATTTCCAGCTCAAAAATTGCATCTTTAGTACTAAGTCTACTAGCTCGCATGAGCTGTCCTTTTACTACCCCTTTGAACATATGCCTGGGGTGTAAGCTTTGTGGGTGTACTTACTAACTTGTACATCTTTCCTATGAATTTTAGAGTTAAAATGCACATCACCCCTAGAAATGACTACATCTAGAAAATTAATTTCATCAAAAGATGAATTCACTTAAAATCTCAGAAAATCTGTAGTAGTATGTCTCTAACGAATGTAAACTCTAACATTCTTCTAGTAACCATGGACATTAGATCACTTTTCACTGTTATTACCAATGAGTATGGAGTTGAATCAGTAAGGGAGTATCTGACAATACATAAAGTATATGATACAATGAAAGTGAACTTATTATGTTCTTTGGATTGTGTCTTGAATAATAACACATTTATGTTTAATGATGATTATTACCATCAGTGCATGGGTGTGGCTATGGGTACGCTGACTGCAAATACCTATGCTAATCTAGTTTTAGCTAGATGGGAAGAACTGTACATATTCTCAGAAGTAAGATGTGCTATAAAAATGAACATCTAATGTTCTTTAAAAGATTTGTAGATGATGCCTTCCTGCTGTGGAATGGCACTAAGGAATAAGTTATATATAGAATTTCTGCATACTACTACAGATTGTCTATGCGAGCTAGTAGACTTAGTACTAAAGAAGCAATTTTTGAGCTGGAAATGAATGAGATGGCTGACTCCTTTATGGAAAGGGGCTATAGTAAAGTTGTAGTACAACAAATGAAGGGAATAGTGACTGGTTTAAGGAATGATACGGCCAAACCATACTTGAGTGGTAAGGCTGATAATGCTGTAGTGGAGAAAGCCAAACCAAATAGAACTATGAATAAATTAAATTATATGATGAAATATAACCGGCATACAAGTCTTGTTAAAGGGAGAGTGTCAAGATTTTCTGCTACTGTCTTTGTTTTGGTTTAGCTGCAAGGTCATGTGATCCTAATATTTACATTCAAGCTGCTCTGACTCTTTGAGCTCAGGTTTCAGTACACTGGGGGATGGGTACGTCTCACTTCCAGAAAGCCTAACAGTTTCCTGTGTGTGCTGCTTTTATTTACAGCCCATACTGACAGGGGAACTTCTCTTTGAAATGTAGAGAAGTAGTGCTTATAAGGCTTACTGTTGTTTTTTCATTGTATAATGTTTATACTTTCATTTGGCATGCACACACACACTCTGTATCTTCTTCATTACTTTCAGGCTATGGAAAATGCATGGCTTTGCTCATGTCCTTCACCAGGTTAATCAAATGAATCCTTATTTTTAAATGTAATAACATAGGTGCCACAATTCTCTGATACTGTCTTGCTGCACTATTTTACAAAATTGAACATTTCTTGCCTCTTTTACCTATACCTCACAGTGCTGTTATCACTATACAGACACTAACTTTTTTCTTCTTTTTGCTTCTTCCTATCCATGCTCCTCACTTTATTAATAAAGACATAACATTTCTACCTCACTTTCCCTCTCCTAAAAATCCCCTCCTCTCAACTCTGCACAATAAGATATGTGTACTAAGTACATGTGAATACACAAAAATTTAAGTAACTCCTCGAGCAGAATCAGAGTGATCTGAATCATATTTTGGTTAAGATCTGTAGTCTCATGTATATGGTCTCCTTAGTAATGTCTAATCTCTGTAATTAATATGCTACTATGTTTCATGTAGTATATGTACAATGTATGTACTAGCCATTATTCTGTTTACTTCCTTGTATATGAAAACAATTAAAACTGACTCTGAACCTTTTCTCCCTGTGCATCCTGTATATGGGATTCCACCCAGTCATACTTTCAGAGTCAACAAATGGCAAATACATGCATAAACACATACATACATAAGTAACTAGATAAATTACAGAATACCCTTGCTGTATGTGTTTTGTGCTAAAAGTAATAAATATACTGGTTTCATTTTATAATCCAGTCCAGAATGATGTTCACTTACAGTTCTAACTGCTCATTGAGGTTCTTTTCCATACATGTCCAGACTAGCACCCTGGTCATACTGCATATGTCAATTTGTTTGGTTGCCGAATCATTCCTGAAGTGACTGCTCAGTTGCATATTTTTTTGCCTATTTTTACTTAGATGTTAAACAGACCAGTTAATTTGCTATGTACATATTATTCATTTGA